>NW_008246075.1:715343-833631 GCF_000281045.1 Saprolegnia diclina VS20
TTGGGCAACCCTGCGCCGACTCGATCATCCATCCACGCCGCCCTCTGCAAAGAATTCGCAAGGACTCTTCATCGACTGTTGGCTCTACTGACATGCACAGCTGTTGTTGTTGAAGTGAGTCTATTTAGATATAATTTACACTGAACTGTTTTTGGGGGGGTGGACTTTCGATTCAGAGCGTGTTGTGCTAGACGGCAGCAGCGGCGAGGCTTAGCCGTGTTGAAGGCGAGGCGTGTGGATGGCGCACGCCGGGACGAAGTGGTCACGAAGCCAGGCATCGTGGCGCAGGGCGTACATCATTTGGAAGAGGCACATCGCTTGGGTATTCAGCATCAAGTGGTGAAGGTGCATCTTGGTCAAAAACGCGGCGCGGGCGGCGGCCGCTTCGGGTGTCACGACGGGCGCCTCGGGACGGCACAGCTGTAGTAGTAGCACATTCGTACCAGTCGGTCGTCTGCTCATCCTATGGGCCTCGTTTCGTCATAAGCCTCCAAACAGATCTTATTCGTTTACAATATCCCATACCTTGGAAACCGTAGTGCCGAGCCACGAAGCGTAGGACGCTGTTCGACAAAGGGGCGGCTAGACTCAGCGTTGCGGTGCTATTATGTCACCAAGAACGCGTTTGCACTACTTGTGTGCTAGCGTGGTTGCCCTGCTCACTCCAAACGTCGCAGAGTTTTCGTTCATGGGACGTGGATTGATTGAGCCAATTGACGTTTCCATGGTATTTGTCGTTGAGAATTTTGCGCTATTCATTCTATACGTAGCTACAATGTTCTTTTGAAAGAAAAGTGAAGAGGCCATTCCCGACCACGGCTACGACAAAGCGACAACCGCTACGTTTCTTGAAGGACATAACGGTATGATGCCAGCCAGTGGATGTTAACGACCGATGCACGAAGAATGCTACTAGCGCTGTTGAATGATTGCGTCCGTCGTATGCGCCCAGCTGCTGTGCCACAGAATCAGAAGCAGAAAGATCCTCCACGAGAACTCAACTTTGGACACTCCGCGCGTAGAGCGCCCAACGATATGCTAGTAGAAAATAGACGCGTCTTGCGCGTCTTGACGACCAGCTCTCGATGTACGGCTGCAACGACCCGCGGACATAGCCCTTTGAGTTATCAGATGGAGCAGACCCGTTTATGTGGTCGACGAATCAGTAGAGTACCAAAGCCCTGGACCGTTGGACGTCTACCCTCGCTTTCAAATGCCAGTGTCGTGCCTTTTGCATTCCAGTAGCGCACGATCTAGTCCATGAAGAGGTGATTCGACACACAGGTACGCAGGACGGCATCTTTGCCAAGAAATAAAGTTCCTATAATCTGAGAATTTGTACTCACATCTGAGTCGAACTAGATGGAGCCATCAGCGCCAAGACAGGGCGTGCGCACAGACCACGATTCGCCTTTGGACGATGCAATTCGACGGGACGCTCGCAGACCGCGTGTCGTTTTTCAGCTCGTCACTTTACCTCGATGCCTTTAGCCCCGTTCCGACCAACGACCTCGTCGAGCCGCTCGGCAAGCACCTTCGGCGGCTGTGGCCGCTTCTCGCCCAGTACGTTGCCATTGGCCTTCTTCACGGCGCGATCGTATCGCTCGGGTATCCCTTCTTTGTCGCGTACTTTCGATTACCAGGCCAGCACCTCCATGCGATCGCTGCGCTGCTGACCGCTGCATGGGCAGGAAAGCCAGTCTTCCATCTTCTCGCCATATACTGTCCCATTGCCGGCCAGAACCATAAGCCGTACATGCTTCTTGGCTGGGTGTGCTGTGCTCTCAGCCTTGGTGCCTTGGCACTGCGCGACCACGGGCAGCCCTTCGACGTCTATGGGTCGCGCCCGCTTGTGCCGCGACGACACTTTATGAACCCGGCTGCGATTGCACGCGGCTCGACGTTGGCATTACAGCTGCTCATTCCGAGTCTCGGCGCGGCCATGGTGCACACCAACGCAGACGCACTCGTCGCTCGATACAGCGCCACCTGCAACATCCACCAGCGTCACCTCGACGCCTGCGTCTTTGGCTCACGGGCGCTGGCCAGCGCGACGGCAAGTATCCTCGTTGGGTGCGGCTTCAACTCGCCGGCGTTTGGAGGCGCCTCGTCGCAGCACGCGCCGATCGCACTGCTCTTTGGTCTCCTCACAGCGGTGAGCGCCAGTCTTCTCGTGCTCTCGGGGTGCTGCATTAATGACGCGGACGCGTCACGACGGTGCCTCAAATCCGACATGCGTGGTCTTTTGCGCCTCGTGCGCGCTTCGCCAGTTCGCCACCACATTGTAGCAAGCGGCGTCCTGCATTTTTTTGGCGCGACGACAATGGCGTCGACAGCGGCACCGTACGTGCGGTATTTCTGGGGCGAGATCGAAACGCGGAGCTACGTGCTATGGCACGTTGGCAGCAGCGCTGGCTTTGCACTTGTCGTCGCTGCCACGGCCATGTACGGCAACGGCTGGAGCTTTCGCCGCACCCTTATCCTGACGACTCTCGCATCCACGGGCCTCGAGACGCTCGTGCACGGACTTGCCATCGCCAACGTCGTGCGCAACGAAACGTTCTTCCTGGCCGTAACTTTTCTCGAGGTCGTGCCCGCCGGCGTCCAAAGTATGCACCTGGCCATTCTCGCCTTGGAGTTTACCGAGGCGCTGCGCGAGCGCACCGACGACGAATCGGCCGTTGCGCTTTTTCGCAGCCTCTTGGCCATGTCCAACAACGCGGCGATGCTATTTGCTGCGGTCGTCGCCAACGTCTACTGCGCACTATTTCTCGTCACGCCAACACGCATTGCTGCCGACTCGGACGCGGTGCGAAGCGACGTGGCTGCGACGTACGCCTTCTCCTACCTGATGAACGTCGTGTCGACACTCGCGGCCGTGTATTTGCTCCCTGTGCGCGACGAGCAATGGAGGCTTGCTACCGGCCGTCACCTTTCGCAGACCAGCAAATGTGTTGCTGGCCTAACCGTCGTCGGGCTTGTCGCCGTCGACAGTCTCGTCATTTTGCTGCTTACGCTTTGGTACCCGTACACGCACTCAATCGTCCTCGGTGGGCCGGGCTCCGTCCCGCCAGCGGTTGTCGTAGCTCCAAACCCGTTATAGATTGAAGTGTCTTGTCCATCTCAGCGTCTGCCACGTCACGGTTGGGTTGCGTGTGATCAGCCACGAAGATCGCCCGTGTATTCGTTTCGGGCCAATATCAATTGTAAGAGGTTTCTACAAAGCATGAACGCCGAGGTGGAGGCCGGCGCGGTCTTCTTCGACCCGGACCACTACATCTGCACCGCCTCGGTTCGCCGCCCGTCCGCTGCGTGTGGCCTCATAAGGCCGCGTAGGGCAACAAGATCAGCCGTGACTCGACGCTCTGCTGCACCAAGAACATCCTGCTTCGGGGCAAAACCATCATCAACGCGTCCACGATCCTCCGTGGCGACCTGGCCAAGATCTCGCTTGGGAAGCTCTGCATCATCCGCGAGTCCTGCGTGCTCAAGCCGCCACCCAAGATCCTTCCCACGTACGTATATGCATCGTCTGGTGCCCTCCATGCTGACAGCGAGCTATAAGCGGCATGCTCTTCATTCCGCAGACCATCGGCGACCACGTGTACATTGGCGAAGGCTCCATCATCGAGGCCGCACGCATCGGATCGTGCGTGCAGATTGGGAAGAACTGCGTCATTGTACATGTCCCTACTGCCGCCGTCATGTATCTCATCTGTGCTGACAGGGCAAGCGCGTGATCATCCGCGACTGCTGCTACATTGCCGACAATACGATCATCCCGTCGGACGAGATCATTCCGCCATACACGCATGTGAGTGGCATCCCGGGTAATCGAGCAATTTACCAATTCGATCCGGCACCCATGGTCACTTGGCGTAGGGACGTCGACCCACGAGCTGCCGGAAGCGACCCAAGACCTTTGTATGGCCCAAGTCGCGCGGTACTTTGAGAATTTTCGCGCTGGGAAACCCAACGAATAAATCTTTTTTGCGACCGTATTAAAGCTTAAAGCCATTTTTTGGTGCCATTGAGAAGATGCGACTTCTTTGTCGGGCTCACTGCCGGCTTGTAGAAGGCTACGTCGTCGACCATAAGTTCGGAGATGGCACGTAAGGTCTCTCTGCGTACCTGGGCCTGGCGCCTTGCCTCGTAGCAGATCTTGGCCGCGCTTGGTGGACGACCTGAAGACACTCGAGACGTCGGCTGTCGACTGCGGCATCGATCCCTCATAAGCGCCAGGGCCTACACACATTCGTCAAGGCTTTGAGATCGAAGAACAAGGTACCAGGAACGTCCAGAACGTCGCCTTTGCGCGAACTCAAGTGGCCAAACCGGTCGGCGGCGCCCTTCTTGAACATGCTACTCGCTTGCGCTTGCGCAATGGTGTCCCGCAGCAGGTGCTTCTCAGCTGCTTCGACGCCGTACGCGCCGGGCCCTACGCCGAGTTCTTAGCAAATCTTGTTTCTATAAAGATAATACCCGGTACGGCCAGCGTCTTGGGTGTCTCGACGCGCTTGACGCTCGACCGAAAGATGCCTTGGGGTCGGTCCCAGTCGGCGTCCCGTCCGAGCTCGATCGGGTTCTCATACTGCCCTAAAGCATGCACCAGGGTTGGCGGAAATTCTACAGACGCAGGTACCAGGGGCCGGCACGTCGGAGCGGGGTACAAAGCCGCGGTGGGACTTGGAGACGAATGCACTGCGCCCACTCGGCGCGTTGTGGCGCGGTTCCTTGACGTTGTAGTTGCCCGGGCCTGGCACGTTGGACGCCGTTTGGTTGTTGTAGCGCTCCTACAAGCGGTTTGCAGGGAAAGCGGACACGCAGGAAGTACAGTCGGCGCAAAGCTGCTGAGGCCAATCCGCCGGTTGAACGACGGCTTCTCGGGCCTACGCCACGTGTTTAGGCCACGGAAACTTAGACTCTGGCGTGTACAGCGACGATGCGTACTGTCCCGGCCCCGGCACCGTCTCGTACGTCTGGTTGGAGAAGCGCTTGACCTGTACGCGGCCAATGACAATCTGTACATACCAGAATATATACATACTTTGGAGACGAAGCCCGAGCCATAGCCTTTCTGTGATACGCTGCCCGATGTCTCGGTCGTCACGAGCAGCGTCGGTGGCTTGTAGTATGCGCCGGGTCCTGGCAGCTCGTTCTACAATGCGATATGGATACGCAGCCGTCATAGGACGTGGATGGTATGGACCTCGGCGTCGCCAAACCGATTGGTACGGCTTCCAAACGCATTCGTCTCGCGGTCGCCGGCGTTCAAGATTGTTTCAAACTTGGACGGGATCGACGCCGAAGGTTTCTGCATCCCGCCGCTCCATACCTTTCTTTGAGATATGGATATTCAGTACCTGGTACTGCGCAGGCCGGACTTGAACGTGGCCTTTCCGGACGCTACCCGCGTGCTTGGTGCCGACCTGTCGGAAGTTGTGCGCCTTGGACGCATCGTCGAGGAACATGTTTGCACGTGGTACAAATTTAGCCGCCGGTGCCCCGGGGCGCGCCTGGCGATCTTGGCACAAACAGCAGTTGCGCATTTGCGATCTGATCAGATATGCCGCACAAGGTCGTTGCAGTGCTGGCACAGGTATTCCCAAGGTGATGTCGGGGACGCGATGTGGACATGGCGCGTAGATGCGCTGCGAGCTCACACAGCTTCAGCACGAGCTCCATCACCTCCACCAAGACCGCAACGCCGCGACGACCAAGTTTGCGCTGCCGGTATGCGCTGCAACGTCCATGGAGGATCGATCCATACGCCTTGTATAGGACGTGTACGGCGATGCGCTCGCGACATCCCGCGGGCTCCGACGCGCCTCGTTGTGGCTCGCACGCTTGACGCGTCTACGAGAGTTGTTGGACGCGCGGCGTGTGGCCAAGATTCTGGCCCGTCTGAACCGCTGCATCGACGAGAAGCAGGTGCAGATCGTGCTCCAGCGGCGGCAGATCGTTGCGCACTGCATTGCGTATCAGCTCCCGTTGCCGCCGCTGCTGGCGCGCATGCCGCCCAATGTCTTTGACCGCGCGTACTTGGGGCGCCTCTGCGACGCGACCAAGGCGACGACGCAGGCGCTGGCTGCGCGCCTCGCAGTCGCACCCGCCTCGACTGCAATGTGGCATTTTACGACCTTCTTGGACGAGCGCACGACCGCAGTCTCGTACCGCGTGCAGACGCCGCCGCTGAGACTGAGAGCTGCGGATGCCGCCGACGCTGTCTGGGACCTCCACGCGACCCGCACGGACTTTGATGCGCTTTACGGCTACCACTTGACCGACTACACGGTTGGCGGTTAGATCGTCGCGTTGGTTAACGGTTGTTGCGACTAGATTGTGAACCGCGGCGCGAGCTTCCTCATTGCGCGCGTCTGCTTGCTCGGCACAGACATGGTCGTGTACATTTTCTGCTTTCGCGCCAAAGTCCGCGATTTTTATGAAGTTCATATGCTCATCCTCGACTATGAGCTCAATAGCCTTGGGCTCATGTGCACGTACGACGCGCCTACATCACGCAGGATAACGTCAATGGTCTGATTTAGGGCGACTATTGCGCCGAGTGCCGACGGAAGCGTCATGGTCTTGACGGGCTCCTTCTTGCTTCTCGATCGCGAACACTGGAGTGCGCTGGACGCGCCGGGGCGAGCCGACTACATGATGAAGAAGCATACGTTTGGGCTCGTGCGCTGGCTCCGCGACAAGGTTTGCGAGCGGTCCGGCGAGTGGTGCTACAACGAGACGAGAAACGACCGCAAGGAGCTGCGCACGACCTTTGCGTGCGTCTTGAAGCTGGCGGCCGGCCACCACGCTGGGTACCGTGTTGTGGTCGCGACACAGCACCACATCTGATACGCGGCATGTGGGTGTGCCACGTCACAGACTTGTTTATAAGATATCAGCAGGCGAAATAAATTCTCGAGTTTGCCCCACCCACGATCAGTGGGTAAAACAGTATTTCCCATTTGGCGTTGGTCCCACTGCGCGAATTGACAGAGACGCGTCAACAAGTAGCATATATCTCATGCTGGAAGATTCAATTTAGTACACTGTACAAAAGACCAAGCCGTGCGCCTCAGACCCAAAGTGGCGTGGGTGGGAGGATCGACGAGCAGCTAATAAGCTTACACCTCAAGCGACGACACTCGGTCGTCAGCGAATTTGCACAAGATGTGCAATCACCTTCTGATCTGCGTTCGTTCCAAATATTATTGCCGGACCCCGGTGTACCGGTACGCAGTCCAAGATCACACGGTGCGTCAAGCTGACCGTCACCGCATTTCGCATGCATGGTGCTGCACGGTGATGCCACGTCATACAAATCAAGCGGCATTATGCTGCAAGTTGCTCGTATACGCTACACCCTGGTGCCAAAATGTGTTGGTTTGGCTCTGGAACCAACTGTAGTTGATCCTTAGGGCTCTTGCGACCGCTTCTCGCGCCACTCTTGTGCTGAAAGTAGCTGTGATGTGGCCCGTCGGGCTGCTCTGACCGATCGACGCAGCTGCAAGCTGCGGAAGCTTTTCGGTAGCTTAGCTTTACAAGTAGTACGTTCGGTTGGCGAATTCGTTGAATATAACGCACGAGACACGAACAACCGATCACTGCCACCCATGACCACGCTGAGACTGGACAGCTTGACGGTGCCCGATGGACCTCGCTCGCTTCCGACAGCCAGAACCAAGTGGCAAAATAAGTTCTATGCATACACCATCTCGACACGACCATCGCCGTGCAGTAAAAGGAGGCGTTCAACGCAGCACAAGTCGTCGACGGCTACCTACGGTATTGGCAGCACCCGAGCCCCCTCGGATTCGCCCGAGGCACGTCGAAGTGGCTACTTGAGGTTACCAAGCGTTGCTTTGACAGAGCCTGGTCATCCCGCGGTAGCCTGCCTCGAGCGATGAAGAATCTTGAGGCCAGTCAAACGTGCTAAATAACTGACCACGCACAACGCGCAGACAACGCTGTTCCAAATGACCACGGGCGCGTCGCTACATTCGAGGCAGGTGCGTCGGCGGGCCAGCACCACAGACAAAGCCAAGGTGCGATACGAGTGTACCATGCCCACTCTTGACGCAGCGCTCTCCTTCACTATGGTACCTCAAAGGCGTCAAGTGCGAGGGTCTCTGTGGCCCAATTGCCATCTATCTTAACGTGACTGCTAGGAGAGCTCGCCACGTCATTACCTTGAATAAAGTATGATTAATCATCTGCCTGTTGACCGGTGAGAATGGCAAAGACCGTTGCGTGCCCCGCGGCTCGGGCCCTCTCTTGAGAAAGGCATTGCCGACCGAACGTCAACAACGAGCGGGTGGCCGAGGAGGGTGCACTTCGGGTCGTTGGATCTGGCCTGCGGTGCTGCCACGTCATGGCCTGGTGTTCGAATCGCGTCGGGCAGCTGCGCTCGAATCTGAGCACTGTCAAGTTGTGCATTGCAAGGCGCAGTGTGGTGTGTCCCGATCAGAACTGGGCTTGGGCTCGCGAATAAATTTGCCGCCTCTCGGGCCACTCACTTTTCATTTGCCATGCTCGGCCCCTCGCCACCGACGTGCGCCATCATCGAGGTGCGCCGAGCTCTCACAATGCGATGCTATGCACCATGTTTAGACGCGTCGCCACGTCGTGCAGCTCCAGCACGAGATGCGCGGGTGCCTCCGCGACCTCGAGGATCTCCAAGAGCGCAAGGCCCGGCGCGCCTGCTCCTCGGTACGAAGCTGCGTGTCTCATAACAGCAGCACTAACATTCGTATCTAGTACATGCCCAAGAAGAAGTACGCGTCGCGTCTCGACAAGCAAAAGGCCGAGCTCGCACGCATCCATGCCACACTCGAGCGTCACGCGGCATGGACGGCGTACAACGCCAAGCACTCAAGCCTCCACGCACTCCGCACGCAAGCGTGGAAGCTTCGATTGGACATGGCCAACGCCCAGCAGCAGATCTCCAACTTGGGGCACGAGATCTCGATCCTCGTGGTCCAGTACGAGGCGTGCTTGCCGACGCTCGGCGCGTACGAAGCGACGATCGACCGCCTCTTCTTGACCAAGCTCTTCGCCATCATCCACACGCAAGCATTTGCCGTCAGCGACAAGATCATCCACACGCTCAATGACGCGTGCCGCGTGCCAGCGCCATCCAAGCATTGGCACCTCTCGACGTACTTTCCTCGCCAGACCGAGGCCGACAACTCCGTCTTTTACAAGATCACGACGCCGCTCCACCTGCGCACCGCCGTCGAGGTGGCCGATGCTCTCTGGAGCATCTATCGCGACCTCGACGGGTACGAGCGAGAGTTTATGGGGTACCTCGCCAATCCCAAGGTGCGACACGGCCGATGACTCGTTTGGTATAATGCGTCGAGCTAGTATGTGTACGAGGATGACGACCTGGCCGTCGTGCGCTGCGACCTCAAGGCGCCGAACTTTGGCCCCATTGTGCTCTACAAGTGCTTCTTCCGCATGCGCGTCAACCGCGACTACTATATCCACACGGTCATCTTCCGCAACGGCCTCGTCGACGTGTGGCAGTCCTCCACGTACTACTGCGATATTGGCAAGTGCAATGTGAGTGAACCAATCATAGGACGCGCGTCTATGACGGGGCAACTCCCGGTGCCTCCTGCCGCCTTGAAACCATCGGCCTCTTCCGCGTGCTCAACATGGTCAACTGGGATCGCCGCTCGATGGAGAGCCGGCGCGACGAGATGATCAAAATGGACGCGCTTGGGTCCATGCGCTGGGCCAAGGACCTCCCGGACAACATCGTCTCGCGCAAAGGTACGTGGTACTACCACGAGGCGCCGGTCCCTCCCCAGAGTCCCATTTTCAAGACGAGCTCGCTCGTTTTGAAGCCCTTCTTCCCCACCAAGCGCGACCGCCGCTTTGCGATTATCCTCGACTAGCCCTATTCTCTGGGCTTCAATGCACTCCAGCTAATATACATTTCGTTCAACAGATTATCTTCCACCTCCCCACACTCTCGGCAGATTCCTCGTTGACAGCACACGACTATCTATCTATCTATCTTTCTATCGAGACTTTGCTTTGGGATACGGTGCTATCCGCGGGCCACCTTTTTCTCGTGTCTCTCTTCCATCGACAATACTGTGCACGGTTCGATTCCATTGCTTAAAAATCACGCAACTCTAGTCGTCTACTCGGTCGTTGTCTCGGTCGTTGTCTCGGTCGTTGTCTCGGTCGTCGTCGCGGTCGTCGTCGCGGTCGTCGTTGGTGGTGTCTCGTCCTGAAAGTACCAGGCAAAGGCCACGTAGAGACCCGCGAGCAGCAGTGCCGTCATGGCCGCAAGCTGCCACTGCCACACGCGACCGGCTGCGATATCGTCCACGTGTCCATACTTGTTGGTCAAGTGGAAGGGGAGCTCAAACTGCGAGCGGTCCGGCCACAGCGACGTAAAGAGGTCGTGGAGGATGCCGCTCACCGCGTGGGACGGGTACTTCATGTCGTCGTTGATGCACACAAACTTGGTCTTCCGCGCGCGCGTGTTGAGGAGCTGGTTCCACGCCGTGCGGTACTGGTCGCTGAGCATGTGGAACGTCACCTCGCTCTCCGAGACGAACCGGTGCATGACCGGCCGCCGCGCCTGGACGGTCGCAACCAGCCTCTCGCTCACATTCGTGCACGCCTTCAGGCTCTCGAGGGTCTTGTACGGCTGATGGGTTTCCGTGACGGTGACGCGCCCGGTGCGTCGCGCCTCGTCATGCACCAAGGTCGTTGCGATCGGCGGCGGCGTGAGGCAGCGCTTGACGTCGTCGACATCGGCCTCGGACGGGTGCTCTTCGGTCGTCAAAAGCGATGCGACACTGAGCACTTCGTGGTCATCGATGACGCCGTCCTTGTTGAGATCAATGTACGTGGCGAAAATCTCGTCGAGCGTCGGCGGGTGCAGTACATGGCGGTTCACCACGTAGTACATGTACGAGAAGCTAAACTGCATGTCCTTGGGGTGCCGGAAGCGGTGCGCCGACGTTGCGTTGAACTGCAGCGGCCACTGCGCCTTCATTTCCGTGAGCAATTTCTTCTGGATAAAGTGCGGCATGTGCGACGGCACGCGGCGGCGGTCGGTCGTTGGCGTCTTGCCAAACACGCGATTGTAGAGCTTATTGACGTGCCGGAGCGAGTCGCCAAACGTGTCCATCGACCGGACCGCGTCATCATCTCTCGGCGGCAGCGGTGACGCTTCGATTGCGTCGGGCTCCACTTGCGCGAAAAAGTCGACACAGTCCTCTACGTTCGGCGTCGACAACGCCCACGCCGTCGTATTTGCCGGTACGACATTGGCGAGACCGACTTTGGCTTTGAGAAACCGAGCCGCGTCCGTCACCTAGGCAAGAGACGCGTCAGGACCACTTCACTTTTCAGAGTATTACACACCGGTGTCCACCACGAGGTCGCGGCGATCGCGTCGGCCTTGGACCGGCGGTTGGCGAGCTGCCGACACATGAGGAGCGCTTGGTCGCGAACGAACGGGTCCACAGTGGGCACCGCATCACTTGTCGCTGCCTCGTGGCTGTCCGTCATCGTCGGTTCGGTGTGCTGCGGCTCGCACGTGCCGGACAAGCGGCGCCAGATCGCGCGGGCAAGGTAGTCGACGAGCACACACTCTTCGCCCGCGTCAAGGAGACCGTTCCAAGGCTCGGTAGTCGTCGCCGGCGACTGCACAGGCGCATCACCGTATGCAAGTGCCACGTCGACGCAGTTGCTACTCGGTCGGTTCCACACACACATTTTGCCATGCACGACACCGGCAGTCGAGTCGGGCACGGCCCATGACCAGCGCACCCGCAGCGTCTGCGCTTCCAAAACGCAGTCGACGGCGTCGGCGGCGACCACCACTGCCTCCGGTGCCGGCGCGATGACAGGACATGTCGCGTGGAAGCTCATCGTGTGCTGTGTCGCTTCGTGGGCGACCCAGTTGGACGTGAGAAGCACCTGCTCGCTCCAGTCGGGCACGGCAAAGAACGGCAGGCGCATCTCGAGGTCGATACGACCATCTTGCGACGCATGCTGCTGCAAACGCAGATCGCTCAAGTCCAAGTCATTCGCGGGCTGCGGCGTGTACCGACCCTGGCGCATGCCATGTTGGCCACGTACGAGGTGCAGCGTCAAGTTGGCGCTGCCGTCTTCGTCGCCGAGCGGGGCGCCGCGGAGGACAATGTCGGTCGCGTTGGTCACACTGCCGCTCGAGTCGGGTCGCGCAAGTACAAGAACGAGGCTCATGTTGGCCTCGAGCAGAGTCGCGTGGCGCACCAGCGCGTCGTTCTCGAGCGTCGCAGTGTCAACAAACTCAAAGATCTCCGAGATATTGACCACGAGCACGGGCGCGGTATCGGCCACTGCGAGCGTAAGCGACGTCGCATTGGCCGGCACCGCCGTTGACGGGAGGCGCGAGAAGAGGCCGACGCCGCAGTCGCCGCCGTCGTAGGCGCACTCTGTGACGTTGCAGCGGAGGTCGCAAACTCCGTCGCCGATCCACGAATACGTGCAGCCGTCGGTGCAGAGGTGCGACGCGAGCGTTGAGGCAAGAGGCGTCGATGGCGGCGTCTCGGGTGCCGGCGTCTCGGGCGTGGCCGACGCTGCACACTCGACGTGCGGAAGCTGCAGCGGATCGTCCTACGCACACGCTTAGCGACGCAAAGAAGAGACTTGCAACGTACAGGGCGAAAGGTCTCGGTGCAGCCGCAGTCGCCCATGTCAAAGCCGCACGCCGTGACGTTGCAGGCGCTGTCGCAGACGCCGTTGCCGAGGAGGGGCTCGCCGCAGTGCTGCGCGCACTCGGGGACTTCCCACGAGAGGTAGATGTTCTGGACGCCGGACGGACTCATAAAGTCCTCGGGCGTCACGGGCGCGCCGAGGAAGACGTCGTCGTTAAAGTACAAAAAATGATCCGAGAGACCAGGAATCGTGTCGAGGTTGGCTTCAATCGCCGGCGACGAAAACACGGGCAGGTGCGACGTGTTGGCAAACATTGCGCGGTGGGGCACGACAGTGAGCCGCGGGCTCTCGAGGTTGAGCCAGCTCGGGACTTGGCCGTCGGTCACGAGGTACACGTGGCGCACCCACGGTGCGTACTTTTCGATCGACCGCAGCGAGTAGCGCAGCTCTTCGTTGTCGCGGAACCGGTTCTCGGACGCAGCCGCGGATGTATCGGAAACTGCCGCCGTGTCGGTCTCGTTGAAAAAGTCGCCGTGGATCTCGGCGTTCCAGCGACGGTGCCAATACGTCTTCTCCTGCTTCCAGCGCGGGTCCGTGCCATTGACCCACGTGTAGACAACGTCAATGGGCCCGTAGCCCATGTACGGCGCGCTCGTCGGCAAGTGGCTGTTGCCAATGTTGCCGTAGCGCTGGCTCGGGTAGTAGCCATCGTCGACGTCGTCGACGTGGACGAGCAGCAGCCATGCCAGCGTGAGCAGAGCGAGGCTCATGGCACCGAGGGCCCATGCGACGATCGATCTCCTCGCCGGCCTCACGGGCGTAGGCGCGTCTATGGTCTCTGGCGGCGCCGTCTCCATGGGCCTGGGCTTGGCTTTGACCCGACTCATGCTCGCGCCGACGATTTTCGTGTGCAGACGGCAAAAAAACACCACTCGCCCGGCACGATTGACCTCTCACAACGCATATTCGAGTACAATCTATAAACTGTCACAGGTTTCCATGCACAAACTTGGCGCCATTTACGACTCGCCCCATGGACGATATTCCTCAGACAATATATTCATCACACAATATATTCATCACACAATATGGTTTGTTGAAACGCAGTACGACGTCGGTGGACCTCAGCGTCCAGATCTGTTGTTCAAAGAGCCTGATTTGATTGTCCATAGTGTCTTAACCTTTAGGTCTGGGAGGGTTAATGTGCCATGGGACAAGTGTCTTTTGTAAGTTATGCTAGGTCTACGCTTTGCATCATTTGGCAAGTCCCTTGCCGAGGCTCATCGCGCGACTCGACGACCGCCATCGCTGGTGCATGCCCATGTAGTACAAGGTGCCGGTCGATGCTAGGACGAGCAAAAGCTGGTACGGCCAGAGCGCGCTCCACTCGATGTCTTGGCTGAGCTGGCTCGTCGCCTTGAAGTGCGGCTTGGCTTCCCGCACATTTGCATGGTGGGCATCGGCCGTCAGCTCCAGTGGCGACGGTTTGCCCCAGCGCAGCTGGAAAAAGTCTTGCAGCATCTTTCGAAACTACACATGGTGCAATAAGCTCGCCATAAGAAGTGAGATCCGAACGTACTGCGGGCGTCGGGTTGTGCATGTCGTCGTTGACGCACACAAATTTCGTGTGGCGAGATCGAGCGCGGTACAGCTGACCGTACGCGCCCATGGCCTCGCCGAGCATGAGGAACGTCACTTGGTCTTCCGTCATGAGCTGGTATGTGGGCCGCGATTCGTTCACATCGTGGCTCAGCCGCCGCTCCAAGCCTGGGCAGTGCGCCGCGATATCGGCCAGTGTCAGCGACGACGAGTCATTGGCCGCGCGCCGACAGGCGTCGAGCAGTGCTCGAACCAGTGCGTGCGACGCTTCGGGCACGATCGACAGAAGATTTGGCTCTTCGAAGTCGTCGAGGCGGCCGTTCTGGTTGATGTCGAGCAGGTTTGTAAACACTTCGTGGCTCGTTCTCGGCGGGTGCAGTCGATGGCGGTTCATGACGTAGTGCATGTACGAGAAGCTAAACTGCATGTCCTCTGGGTGCCGGAAGCGGTGTGCTGACGTCGCGTTGAACTCGGCCGGCCAGTGGGTCTTGAGCTCGGTCAGAAACCGCTTCTGGATAAAATGAGGCATGTGCGATGGCACCCGACGCGGCCGCTTCGCCTTGCCGAACGCTTCGTCGTAAAGCTTGTTGACGTGCTTGAGCGAGTCGCCAAATGCGTCCGACGATGCATTCGCGAGCTCCGCGGCTGGGAGCGTCGCGGTCGGCTGCGAACACCCGTGGAGCCAAAACGGGTCCTCGTCCGTCGTGTTCATGATGCGGCACATCTAGTTGACTCGATTAGCTATGGACGATATCATTGCAGTCGTACCTTGTTGAGAAGTGGCTGTGTCGCGTCCCGCGTGAACGGACCGTCCACGAGGTCCGCGCCGAAACGAGTGCAGAGCGTCATCGCCTTGGCTTCCGCGCCCGCCGGGTCTTTGGCCGTGAGCTTCTTTGTGTCGGGGGTCGTACAGCGGTCGGCGAGCGTTGGGTAGGCTACATTGCACCACTCCCACCAGTTGCACTCGTGCTTGGTCTTGGGCAAGATGTACTTGGCGTCATGGACCGTTGGTGCGACGACGGTCATATTGCTGTACTCGATGCAGCTGCTCTTGCCGCTGTTGGTGACGCAGACGCGTGCGCTGGCCACCGCGCCGGGCTGGGCGTGCAGCAGCACTCCCGTCGTGTTGAGGGCGCAGTAGCTCGCATCACCAGCACTCACTGATGCGGCATCGACAGCCGGGCACGTCACGGCCGCACCATCGTTGATGCGGAAGGTTGTCTCGCTCGTCCAGTCGGACAACAGTGCAAACGGAATGTAGATCGTCGCCGCCAGTTGCGTCGGTTCGAACGCCGGTGAGACGCTTGCGGCAGGGAAGTCGAGCGACGACGGCGGCAGCCCTGCAGCGTAGCCCGCGCCATCTAGCGCGATACCGTGTGGCACCAGCTGCAGTCGCACAGTCGACCCGTTGACCAATGTGACCATGACGACAGCCGTCTCGGTGGCAGTCGCCGCAAAAAAAACAAAGAGCTGCGATTGGCGGATCGCAGTATGCTGAACAAGCGCACTGGGCGCGTCAAGATCCGCAGCAGTAACGTCACGCAAGATGAGCACAAAGCTCGAAGGGTCCACGAGCACGGCGGCGTCGGCAGTAGACGTGTCGAGGGTCGCGTGAGACAGAAGACCGAGTGCGGTCTTGTCGCAGTCCCCAGCGTCGAACGCGCACTCGGCAAAGTTGCAGTGTGCGTGGCACTGGCCGTCACCGAGCAAGTTCCAGTCGCAGCCCGGCGCACAGACATTTGCGCTCGTCGTTCGTCGCTCGGGCAGCCGGCAGCTCTCTTTCCAGTCGTTGGCGACCTAGACATGTCGAGATGAGAGATGACGAGAAATTGATAGCGAGGATTCTTCGTACCACACGCGTCTCGGCGTTGGTGCAGGTGCAGTCGCCGTGGTCGAATGCGCAGCTTGCAGTGTTGCAGGCGTGGTTGCACACACCATTGCCTAGCATCCAGTTGGCACACATGTGATTGCACGGCGGGATCTCCCACGAGAGGTAGACGTTCTGTGTCCCGTCCCGGCTCATAAAGTCTTCGGGCGTCACGGGCGCGCCGAGGAGCGTCTCGTCGTTAAAGTAGATAAAGTACTCGGAGAGCCCTGGAATGCGGTCCAAGCTCGCTTCGATCGCCGGCGATGAGAACGTCGGCAAGTGCGACGCATTCGCAAAGAGCGCGGTATGCGGCACGATGGTCACATGCGGGTTGGCCTCGTCAAGCCACGTGGGCACTTGGTCGTACGTGACGATGTAGATGTGCCGAATCCACGGCGCGTACAGATGCAGCGACCGGATCGAGTACCGGAGCTCGTCGTTGTCGCGGAAGCGGTTGTCGGCCGACGCCGTGTCCTTGGTGCGCGGGTTCGCCTTGATCGGCCGGCCGTGGAGCTCGCTGAGCCACTTGAGATGCCACTGCGCCTTGGCTTGTCGCCACGCCGGGTCGCTGCCGTTGACCCAAGTGTAGACAGCGTCGATGGGGCCGTAGGCTGGGTCGATCGCGCCGCCGCCGATCGTGCTGTCGTCGCTCGTGGCAAAGGCGCAGAGAGCGACGAGGATACACGTTAGCGTCAAGAGGACATTGCGTAGCATCTTCATCGTCACCTCGGGCGCGTGGACCTCGCGCCTTGATTCGAAATGTTGCCTTTTCGAGTGCAAACTCATTTTGGCGACTGTTACATTGTCTCAGTCCGAAGCAATTTCGTATTTTAATAATTAAATTAATCGGCAAAGGGCCGACCACCGCTTCGAAAAGAACCGAGGAACTGGCAAAGGACAAATATATCTTATAAGTCCGCCCTCTCAGACCCAGTCCTCCTTGAAGACGATGGGCACGACGACGACTTGTACGCGCTTTGGATCGCACCGATAGGACTGTACTCTGCAGTGTCCAATCTTCGAGGGTTGAACTCTGGGTACGGGCAGTGGGTAGTGGAGCAAAAGGCTGCATGAGTAGGTTCACCTTTCCAGTGATATACTTATAGAGCTGACGGTTGGCAACATGCGAGAGCTGTGGCTAAAAGCAGCGGTGGCCGGGCTCAGAAAAGGAAACGCCTGGAAGCAACTGCATCGCGACCTTTTGTGTGGCCGCCATGAGCGAATACGACGAGTCTTTTGAAGAGCTCGATGAGCCGCTTGACTCGGAGCCGGACGAGATATTGGCATCGGAGCCAGATGAAGTGCTTGCATCAGAGCCAAACGAACGTATCACCGCCGAGCCCGACGACTATGGCGACGAAGCATCGACGTACCAAGACGACTCGTTCGTGGCCGAGAGCCAGAGTCCGCACAAGCCAACGACCGCTGCCTTTGCTGTCGGCGATGCCGTTGCTGTGTATTGGGCTTCGGAAGAAGTGTGGTTCCACGGGCGTATCCAAGACGCCAACCACCCAACGTACTTTGTCGCGTACGAGGACGGCGACGGCCAATGGGAGGTCTGCCACGTCATGCTCCCGCCGTAACACATTGTGTAATCCAAAGCGCGCCATAGGACGTACAGACGATCCGGCGGGCAACAGCGCCGGAAGCCGCCGCGCCACCGCCAGCGCCGACCTCGACCACGACGCCGCCAGCCTTTCTCGAGCGCCGCAATGACGTGCCGTTCCGCGTCTTGACACCGCGCGCGTACACGATTGTGGCGGAGCACTCGACGACGGAGAAGATCGCTCGTCCCTACCGTAGCGTCGCGCTGCACCCATCAAGCTCGAGCACGTACCTGACGCCACGCCGTCGCAACGAATCGCCACCGCCGCAGTGCGCCTGCCAGTGCTATCACTGGTCAACGCCGCTGGCGCACGCAGAAATCCGGATACCCAGCCCCTACAAGGAGCTCGAACCGCCGATGGTGCTTGCCGTCGCGAGTCAAGAGACGCAGACGGTGTGTCCGTGTGCGATGAGTCCGCCATCGTCGTCGTCCAAAGTCGACCAACCGTGGTCCGCACAGAAGGGCAACATCGATATCTCAGAAAATGGTCGCGCCAACTAACTTCAACGTGCGCCTCGGTCCGACGGCTCGTAAACCTTTGCCGGAGGAAGCCCGCTACCGGATCCGGTATCCGGCAAGTATCCGGCTTTCATGCGTGTTGGGCCATATCTTTGGGCAGGTAAAAAGACGCAACTTTTTCAGCATCGCAAGGCGTATACAAGATAGTGACGGACATACGTTCATTGACGTGCTCCCTTTATCAGTTTTAATGTTGTTCAAGCGGATGGTACCAATACGGAGCAACGTCCACGTCGGGGGTGGTATCGTGACTCTGACCTTGAAGCGCTTAGAGCGCGTGTTTCTAGTCAAAAAGATATCGTCGGCGTGTATCCGGATAGCGAGATAAAAAGGTGGCCAACCAACGCGTAACGTGGCGCTGGGTTTGCATTGGCGAAAGAAACATGAGCTCGCCTTCACATGCAGCGCCGGCCACCGCGGCCTCGCCCGTCGCCAAGCGGCAGCGGCAAGAAGGTGACGGCGACGTTCACACCGAGCACCACAACGACGATGGCAGTATGAAGACCTCGGATGCATCGAGCCCGAAGCGCAAGAGCCCGACCAAGGCGGCGGACGCCGCCAGCCCGAAGAAGGTACGACGCATACCATGGCTCGTCGTGCATGTGTCAATGCATCGCTCGTCTTGTAGACGGAAACACCTGCCGCGCCGTCGTGGGGCTTTACGTCGTTCGCGAGCACCAACGGTTTTGCCGTACGAAGCGCCGCGTGACCTTCAACGTGACATGATATGGACTGGGATAGGCTGCTAAACCGGCGACGACTGGATTCGGTGCGGCCAGCGCAACGAGTGGCTTTGGCGCATTTGCGAGCAGCTCGTCCGGCTTTGGCGCCTTTGCCTCGAGCAGCGCCGCCACCGCTACCTTTGGTGACGCCAAACCGTCGGGTTTCGGCACGACGTTTGGTGCTGTGGCCAGCACTGCCGCCGACACGGACGCGACCTCGACGTGGACGGAAGCCTCCACGGGCAACGACGAATTCCTCAGCACCGAGGTAGGAGCTGTTGCACTCGAATGCGACAGAAACATGGAGCGTACTCTATAGGCTGCCGTGGCGGAAGCGCCTGTCAAGGTGCCGGTCGTCGAGTTGCCCAAGGACTACCAGCACGTGACGGGCGAAGAGAACGAAGAAGTGTTGCTTTTGGTAGTCTCGCCCCGTCGTGTTCTCTTGATTCACCATCCGCGCGTTTAGCTTCAAGTGAAGCTCTTCAAGTTTACGGATGGCAAGTACGTCGAGTGCGGGTCGGGCCCGCTCAAGGTTCTTCGACACGTCGACGGCGACGCCAAGCGCGATCGGCTCGTCATGCGCCGTGCGACCAGCGACTTCAAGGCGGGCACGCACCTGCTCTTGAATTCACTCCTCTCTGCCGTCGTGCACGTGACGCTCAAGCCCAAGAACCTCGTGGCGCAAATCGCGACGGACGCGACGACAATCACGTCGTTCCTCATTCGCACGGCGACCATCGAAGACGGCGACGCGCTGCTTGCGCTCTTGCAACCGTAGATGCATGTGTCATTTCAATTTAACCTCGGACGAGGGCACTCTCGGCACCATGCGCAAGCCACACCTGCTGGCCAGTATTTTCATGCCACTGCAATCGGACAGCGTCCGCGAGCGCCTTGGCGCTGTACCGGGGCGAGCAGTGCGTCAGGATGAGGGTTTCGTTTAGGAAGCGATCTTGCATCGCCGCAAGCTGCAACAGGTGCATGTGGCCCCGCTCGGCCGCGGTCGCGGGTGGGATCGCGTCACCCACGTACGTGCACTACGCATGCAGAGAGCTCGCCTCAGATGTGGCCACGATGGAGATGACGGCGTACCTCGGTGACGAGGACTTTGGCTTTGAAAAAGTCGCCGCAGTTGGCCTCGTTGCTCGAATCGAAGAAGGCCACTTGCGTATCGCCCGTGTACGCGACCATTGGCGTGAGCGTCTCAATGTCGATCGGCACCTTGGCCTTGCGCAGCGCGATGAGCTCGTCGCGCGGAAGGTCCTTGAACTCGTCGCCCAAGCGCTTTGTGATGGCGTAGGCAACATAGCCAAAGCTGGGCACGCGGTGGACCGTGGGAAAGGCCTTGACAAGAACCGTATGCGAGATGCGAAAGCTCATGCCGGCCTCGACCGCGACGATCGTCGCCGGCAGCGGACTCTACATGGTCGGGGTGAAGACGTCGGCCAACGACGAGTCATTTATACTTCTTGCATGATCTCAAAGCTCGCTAAGATCTGCTTGACATGCTCCACGAGCGGCGCGGGCACATAGTACGTGGCCGGTGCCGCTTTCGAGAGCGACCGCTCACCGGCGTGGCCCGGTAGCGCTTTGATGTGGTCAATGTGACCATGCGTGATGAAGACGTGCTTGCGCCCGACGGCCTTGCCAAAGACGATGCCCATGTCGAAGGCAACGTCCATGCTCTCGACGTAGCAGCACGACGCGACTCCAGCGATCGAGTGCAGACTCACCCGCGGGTTCGTCTCGAGGTGCGCCATGACCGAGCAAAGTGAAATTGACCTGGAAAGCACACACTATACTATACCTGGGCAGAATGAATGCACCTGAATTGGTGTGCGGATGGACGCCTGCTACCGTTATTTGGCCGGCTTTTAAATAGTGTGTTGGCCTACTCCATGCGGAGCACGATGGCTTCTGCGTTGGGCGGCTTGGCGAGCGCGAGCCGCGTCACACGCCGAGCAGAGGCCATGGTCTCGGCCACGCGCTCGAGACACTGCTTGGACGTGGTCTTGACGTCCGCGAGGATGACGATGGCGCCGGTCTTGGCCTGCACAGCGAGGTCGGCGTAGAACTGCAGAACGTTGTTCTGGCGCGCCGATGTCTCATGGCAGACGTAGCAAAAGAGGAGGATGTCCATAGTCTCGACCTCGCACACGTGGCGATTGCTGTCGGTGTTGAGGCCTTGGGTCACGTCACAGGGCCGGAAGCAGACGTCGACGGCGTCACCAAAGAGCTCGTCGAGCGTCTTGACGTATCGCTTCCACGACGTCTCGTAGTCAAAGAGCGTGCACTGGACGCGCGACGGCGCAAGGAACTCGCGCTGGATCCAAACGATGCCGGCGGCATCGGTGCCAGGGCCGCCGCCAAACGACGCAACCGACACAGTCTCCAACGACGGAGGCACCAGCGACCGGTTTTTGGCCAGCAAGTCTTGCAGGATGGCGTACACGAGCAACCCGCGCTTGGCAAACTTGGACGAGAAGTAGTCGGCTTGGAACGCAGCGCCGGCAAACGAGACGCCGACCGTGTCGGCGCTCGTCGAGAGCTGCGACGAGCGCTCGCGGGCCTCTCGGGCCGAGTCCTTGCCGCCCTTTCCGCGCGCCTTGGCCGCCCGCTTCTGGGCATTGGTCACGAGAGCAAGCGTCGCATCGTCGAACCACTGCTTCCGGGCGGCAGTCACCGACCCTTTCCCAGTCGTCGTCGTTGCCTTGTTGGCCTTTCGCATGTTGCCGACTGCGTGGACTGCAAGCAATGTGCAACGATTGGTCCATGCAATGTGTATGTCACGCTGTATCGCACCAATCCCAGAGTGGTGTCTGGATCCACTTTTGGCCAATCAGAGCAATGTCCCAATATGCCCCAATGCGCCAGCACATCCACGCGCATACGAGCGACTTGGCATGATGCTACTACCTATGCACGCACGCTCGAAGCGAGGGTCGAACGTAAAGAAACCTGTGCATCCAAGCACGTACCACTGCGCTCATCGCATATACCCAAAGCTTCCAAGCGGGTTCGTGATCGAGGCAATCCACGCTACAGCAGCCGAGCCTTTCTCGTTGCCTCCAAGCTGGCATGTCTACTACGTACGCAAAGCAGACACAATGGAACCACGATGAAGAGCGTGCCTCTCAGCTGCGGAACAATTGACGAGGTCGACCAGTGCAGACCCAGACCTTGTGGTTGACATGCGTTGGGATATTCCAATCATACTGGTCACAAAATGGGTCTTCCTGCGGGCCAATAGAAACGTCTGCGAAATGGACTGACGCCACAACATGTCGCTCCCAAGCGCAGCGCTGGACCGAACGATGGCTCCTCCCTTGGCTGTACGTGTAGCGTATGCAGTGTGCTTGAGCAATTCGACGAGTCGACTATGTACAGTACTATGCTCGTAGACTCTGGAACGGGACAGTCGCCAAACCCGTTTTTCTTGGCACTCTTGGGACACGGGCGACACGGCCTTCAAACCACCGGCTGGAGTGCGATGGAGCTCCAGAAGAAGCTTGCATCGATGTGTAATCTGTAGAAGTGGGCCATCTACCGCATTTGCTGCACGAGGGGCGCGAGTACGATGGCATTGCTCTAGGACGCGACGAAGAGGCCCATGCTCGAAGCTATCGGCCGCCGCAACGAGCCCGCCCCCGTTCGATTTTCACCACACACTCACACTTGCAGCACGTGTTGACGTGGGTACCTGGATTATGTGTCATCCAACTTGAAGTTCAATGGGTGAAAAACGGCGCCAAACAAAAACAAGCGCCGAACCTGCTTTAAGTGCACCACGCAAAGAAGCCCGCGCGCGATGCATAGACCCGTGCATCGCCTTCTATGTGCGCTGTCGCCAGCTTCGCTTCCCGCATTGACGACATGGCCGGTGTCACTCGCCCGTGTGAAACGTGGGCCGCGTGTGGGAATTCCACTGCGACACGTGGGAAATGCCACTTGGAGCTTGTCCCATGGGCTTGGAGCCTGGGATATTCACTGCATTTCTCACGTCCGGGATTACACAGCCGACGCATCTCATTGGGTGACGACGCCGCGCTTGGCCATTCTGCCAAATTGACCATGCTGATGAAGCGCGAACACCCGGCCGACACGCTCCACGCCGGACCGTCCAAGCGCGCCAAGCCCGAGCCCGCGTCCGCGCTCATGTGGAGCTCGATACCGCCGCTCGCCAAACTCACGCTCGCCTTCTCGACCGTCCTCTCGCACCAGGCCAAGGCCCTCGACGTGCTCCAGGCCACGCGGGAGTGGGACGTGGCGCGCAACCTCCTCCTCAAGACCGAAGTCACGCGCAAGTACATTGCCAAGGAGCGCCAGCGCTACATTGTCGCGATGAATGCGCTCCGTGGTGCGCTCGAACCACCGGCGCCCAAGCGCGCACGCAAGTCGGTGCGGTTTTCGCCGGTGGTGACTGTGTGCGTCGCGCCCGACGTGGACCGGTCGAGCCCGGTGACGGAGCCGCCGTCCATGGACGAGCTCCTCGTCATCAAGGCCGTCGGGCTTCGCGGCATTCCGCGCCAGAATTTTTCCGAGCTGTGGTGACCTCGCGCAGATCGTATGCGCGCGTCTTATTTATTCTTATCGTCGCTGCCTGTCGAGCAGTATCTATCGTAGCCTCTCTGTCCTATCCGTATGCGCGCTTAATACAACTACACTGCGTGCTTCTTCCTCTTGTCACTTCAGACTTGTACTCAGAGTCCGCGTATCCTTCAGAGGACTCTATCAGACACCTCGGCTCGGCAGCACTGGTGTGTGTGCGTCAAGTCTACACGCCCAACGCACCTCGTATGGTACATGGCAGTGGTCAGAAGAAGAACGACGTGCGGTAAAGCGACGTTTGGCGGCAGCTGCGATGAACGTTTGCATTGCGACCCATCCACCACTGCCGACCCGACAGGCGGCCACGTCGTTTCTTCGCCCGGTAGACACGTCATCCGCAGTCGCCAGCGTCCGTACGACTTGGTGCTTCGTTGAAATGAGTTATTTAATGGCCTTCTTCGTTGACTAGTGTCGCACTCGACGTCTCCAGAGTTCGTCACGTCGACGCCGGCGGCGCAGCGACGCCCCACGTGCCCGACTTGATTTGGCTCGAGCCATCTGGGTTCGTCACCATCACCTCAATCTAGTACAAAAGCACAATGATCGAGCTTCGACGACGGTAGCAGAACGTACGGAGCCAGGCTTGTAGTTGAGGCCGACGGTTTGCGTCGGCGAGTGCGCGAGGATGTCGCGGACTTCGATCTTGAGCTCCTCAAACGGAATGCTCTGCAGAATGAGTTCGACGTCGGGTGTCAATTCGCCCTTGACCGTCACTTGCTTGGGCTCCTTGAGCTTCTCGACTAGACACGACAATCGATCCATAGTATGTACAAGAAGACAACATTCAAATGTCGAACCGAGAGGCCCAAACCCGCCGGAAAAGTCGAGGACGCACACCGACTTTTGAAACTTGTGCATACTCGTTCCGACGCCGAGCGTCGTAAACTTGGCATCGAGGAGGCTCAAACGGTCGTCGCGGCTCGGAACACCGTCGTCAATGAGTAGCTGCAGCACGATATTGCGCGGCTTGGAGAGCCCGAACGCCAAGAGCTCTGCACTTACAGCTTAGTCGCTTACTCATGACGGTCGTAGTACCGCCCACGGAGCCCTTCCACTCGCCATATCGATCGAGGCGCTGCACCATCGAGCTGCCATCTGCATCGCGTCTGTGCCAACTGAAAAGAGAGTGGTCGTTGCTACCTTGCCCCGTATGGCTCACGGTGCCGTGGTCGCCGAGGTCTGCTGCATGGTCTTGCGCAGCCTTGGAGAGATTCCCATCGAGCATGAGCGGCAGCAGCGCGGTCTGTTGCTTGAGGAAGGCAATGCAGTCTTGAACCTAGTCATCGCGTGAGCGCAAAGTTGTGAGTGAGAAGAAGCATACGGCGGTCGCGCCTTCGTCGGTCTGTAGTCGAATGCTCTCGGAAGGAATCGTGAGGATCTTATCCTCAAAGTGCTTGAGCATCTCTTCGCAGTGCGCGACGAAGCCCCTGGGGTTGGTACGCAGCGCGTTGATCTCGGCGGCAACGCTGACCGCCATCGTGTCGAGCGTCGCTTCAGGCGCCGTAGAGTCGACGGCTACGTTGGGCGCTGCAACGCTGCCAAACGAGTCGGCGCGAAGAGCGCTCTTGGCCTCGGCGATGAGGCGGTCGACGCGCGCCGGATCCTTCTTCATGGCCTACTCCAGATGCGGTCGGCGCCATGTAGCAGTGGCCTGGCCTGACGCACCTCCTTCAAGATGTTGACCAAGATCGCATCGTCCGTCTTGCCGATGACGTCGGAGGATACAGCGCTGCCCATGATGGTGGCTTTTCTAGGATCGTTTTGGGTTCTGTTTGGTTTTTCCAAAACTCATATTTTTATCACATGGGGTTCGTATGCAATATTTTAGACGCTGGCGGCATGGCAATTGCTACAACCGTCTCCAGAGCCTCGTTTCTCATACTATTGCGACCATATTGAGACACTAATCATAAATATTGTACGATAGAGATAGTCTTGAGATATTAAAAAGGTTTTGATTGGCTGGATAAATTGTCGACCTAACTTCAAGTCACTTTCGAGGATATGCTTCGCAGCCGATCGCCCCGCTGGCTCGCCACCGCTCGCTCCATGTCGTCGCTCCGCCCGCTCGTGACGAGCCATGACATCCAGTCGCTTGCCGCCGAAGGCAAGTCCGTCCGCTTTGTCGATGCTTCCTGGTTTGCTGAGCAGCATCTCGTCTGCCTCGTCCTATCGTTCGTCTTAGGTACCTTGACAAGGCTCGCAACGGCCACGATGAGTTCCTGCAGGAGCGCCTTCCTGGCGCTGTCTACTTTGATATTGACGCCATCAAGGACACCGCGTCGCCGTTGCCGCACATGCTGCCGCCACGTACGTGGAAGCACCTTTGACGCGTCTCAACGACAGTGTAGCGTCGCTCTTTGCATCGGCGATGAACGAGTTTGGCATCGCGAATGACACGACCGTCGTTGTCTACGGTGGCGCCAACTGCTTTAGGTACATTGCACGATTTGTTGCAGCGAGCCATGGTCACGACGTGAATAGCCCCGCGCGCTGCTGGTGGACGTTCAAGTACTTTGGCCACGCCCGCGTCCATGTTCTCAACGGTTCGTGCGGCTTCCTTATACATGGCGGCACTGGCGGCGTAGGCGGGTTGACGCAGTGGAAGAAGGACGGGCATGCCGTCGAGGAAGGCCTGCCGTCGCCTCCCGCACCCACGACGGGCTACGTGGCCACGCCAGATGCGCGCCTTGTCTTGACGGCCGAGCAGGTTTATGATCCGATCGTCGACCGCTCCCTGAGCGTCGGCTGGTAGGTCCTCAAGCTCTTATCGTCGACGAATCAAGTCATTGACGCGCGTGGGCCCGGCCGGTTCACGGGCAAGGACCCGGTGCGTGCTCGTTGGTCAAATTGTAAATGGCATTGTCGGAACAGGAACCTCGCGCGGGTGTTCGTGGCGGACACATGCCGGGCGCGATCAACACGCCGTTTTCGCACGTTCTGACGCCGGACGACTATTCGGTACTATTGCTTGCCGGCGGTCGGGGCTAGTAGCTAAGTAGCTCGCTGTAGGTCTTTCGCGACCCCGCAACGATTCGCTCGAACTTTGAGGCCAGCGGTGGGCTTCGAACAAGCTAACGTGCTGCTCATGCTGCTCTGTCGTGTAGGCGTGCGCATCGGCGATGCGGGCACGGTCATCGCCACGACGTACGACGGCCTGTCCTTCCTCTTTTCGTTGGCTCACGTGTCGGTCCGCAGGTGCGGGTCGGGCGTCACGGCGGCGGTGCTTACGCTGGGACTGCACGTGCTCGATGTCCCCCTCGAACGGTGCGTTCGCACTCCAAAGAAGCTTACCTCGACCAATATGATCTTATAGGGTCCCTGTGTACGACGGGTCGTGGTCCGAATGGGGCACGCGCGACGACCTGCCTGTGACAAAGGACATGTAGTGGACCTTGGACTGAGGAAGCAATCGCTGGCGACCGTCGTCGGTCGCAGTTCCATCGCCTTAACATGTCGCTGACATTCGTTGTCCCACGCCTTGCAGCGATATGTCAAGCACGCTAATGCGACGTCGTCCTCATCACGTGCATTACAAAGACACACTGCATGAGCTCTAGACAACGTCGACGATGGATTGTTCGCTGGCGCCGACGGGCGTGCCGAGGTTGCGGTAAATGGTCCCTTCTACGACGACCGTGTCCTTGTCGTTGCGCTCGTCTTCCGACGCAGCTGCCCCGCGCACCTTCCACGCAATTGCCGCGACGGCCGCGACGCACGCTGCACCGGCCACACCCGAAAGCACATTCGACAGCATCGCGTGTGGTATCTTGTTGGAATTTGCTAACTGGCGATAATTCGGGTCTGGCGACTGCAGTGTAGAAGCTTGGGCACAGCCGATTCTCTACCGTCCAAATCTCTACGGCATACACATCGCCAGTTGGCGAGCGCGATCCGACCAGACCGGTCCTCGTTGTTATCTGGTCGAGACGGGGCCCAAGTAGCTTGGAGTACCCGCTCCGTCGCGTGTGGCTTGAGGATGGGCGGACGCCACTTTTTTGTACACGGCCGGCGCACATCCCTGGGGCAAAGATAGACGATATCATTTTTATACCGGCCGACGAGAACATCAACTTGACACTTTCTTATATTTAATTAGGATGCGCTCGTCGGCAACAGCGAACGACATCGTGGCGCAGCGCACGCGAGCGAGCGACGAGCACGAGGGCAGGAAGGTATAATAGTAGCTTGGAAGCTTGGGATCGGTCGCTGATGCAAGGGCGTGGACTGTGGTAAACAAACTGGCGTGCGACAATGCTTGCAGTCACGCGCCACATACGCGGGTCGTTGCGCAGTGGAAAGAAGATACGCGTGGTATCTTTCGAGCGGCTCAAAAAGCTTATCTCTGGCGCAACACGAATGGCGGCGCCATGGGTTCGATGGAAGCTTGCATGGAGGCAGCACATCTTCCACCGTTCGCGTTCAGCGATTCCTCGCTTGCTAGGGACGTCGCCACGTAGGCGCCTTCGAGAAGAAGTCGGTACGTGCTTTGCGGGGGCAATAATATTCGAGAAACGATCACGAGTATATTATTTCTCGATATTTTTTTAAATTGGTGACGAAACACTTGCGCGGCCACAATCGTGTTCACGCGACGTCGCGCGCAAATTAATATAATAAAATACCAACTTTTAATGTATCGTACAGCGCGAGACCTTTCCTCGAGAGAGTTCGAGACACCTCGATGGGCCTACTCCCTCACTGCGACGTCCCGGACGAATGCTTCCATAAATGTCGCTGTGGGCCCGAGTGTTTATGCAAGCACGCCATAGTTTGCCGTGGAGTGGCCGACACATCCGGAGTGGGCAAGTCCTTGGAACCTGGCGTGCGTCCGCGGTGCAGAGAGAAGAGCTGGGCAGGTGGGATTACACATACAAACCACCAGCGAATTGCTGCTTGAATTCGTGTGGCAAGAGTGGTGGTCCTTTATAAAATTCGAGACCCGATTTTGTGGGCGTCATCACACTTATTTGGCCACTGTCCCACGGTGCATTTATTTATTTTATATTCGGTTTTTAAAATATTGGGCCGTCGCAAATCTTTGGTCATTTCCAATATTGCCATGTCCGTTGCAACCTACAACAGCAGCAGCTCGGTGGCCTTCCCGGTGCACTTTTCGACGTCGACGATTTCCCCCAAGAACGCCTCGAGCACGCCCATGATGATGCGCCACCCCAACTCCAGCTCCTCCAGCGCGGCCGTCCGCCCTGGCTTCCGCGGCAAGTGCCGCTACAAGAGCGGCCGCTGCCCCAACGAGCGCACGCTCAAGTTCAACGGCGAAGTCCACACAATGTGCGAAGAGCACCGCATTCGCCACAACAACAACCAGCGCAAGTCCGACATGAAGCGCCGGGTCAAGAAGCATCCCGAGCCCGCGACGCACTCGTTTGTCCTGCAAAAGCGTGAAGTGCAAAAGGCGCTGCCCGGCTTGCACTCGCCCAAGACCCCGACGAGCGCGTGCGAAGTACGCGACGCGACGACGCCCGAGCGCTTCTCGCCCATGCACGTGCCGTGCACTGACTTTGAGCTCGAGACGTCGCGGACGATGTCGACCGAAGTCGTGCTTTCGATGGAAGAGCTCGAGATCCTCCACTCGATCCTTGGCCTTGACGACGAAGAGCTCGCGCTTTAAGCCCCCCCGCCCATAATTTAACCCCGTACGATAGCTTCTTATAAAATACCCCAAGTTTTAATTTCAATTTACGCGTCCACCAACTGAATTCTCGCAACCACGGAAGCCATCCAAGCCACGTCGTTCGGACCGACACCAGTCCACCGTCGACACGACGAGCAGCACCCACGACCCAGGAGCTTTATATATTTTCCGACCGTTGTATATTTGCGTGGCACCAACATCCATTCGCAAACATCCAAGAGGAGCGAAAGGGCATTTCTCTTCCGTTGCGCGTGCAATGCAACGGCGGCCCGCCACGTCATGGTGCCGGCGACCATGCGGTCGCGTGCAGTGATACGCGCGCAACTGCCGCCGAAGGGACGCAGCCGCCAAGCCTCGCGAACGAGTGTACGTACAGCTGCGCCCAGCTCCAAGAACACCACCCGCGCGCTGTCGGAAGAAAAAAGAACGGTGCTAACTCACCAAGTGGTTGCTATCATTCACATCTAGTAAAATCGTACTCGGCCAAGTTGAAGTCGTCGACATTCTTGGGAACCGTCTTGTGGACAGGAGGTGGGTCGTGTCCAACGAACTCTATTGGGGATGATGATGATGGCGCCGAGCGTATATGCTATGGGTTCCGTCGCGTGGGCCACCGAAGCGCCTTGTCTTCGGTAGTCGCACGCTGCTGTCGCAGGACACCCCACGTCATCGACCACCTGGATTGGCCACAATCGACGCCAAATCTTTGCATTGCACCAATCGGGCTTGCACACGCGCGCCTTTTCGCAAACACGCTGCACTTTTTGACCAATCGCAGGCGCGATCACCCCGTCGGGGATTGGTTCAAATCCACATGATTGCGTAAATTGCACCAATCGTAGCGCGCGAAACTCTCGGCTTTTTAGCCAATCCGAAGCGTCGACACCCAATCCGACCGTTTTGCGGCGACTGCGATCGGCGGCGATGGACTCTTCCCGCATGCAGGAGCTCATGAGCTCGTACTACGACCTCTCGGACAAGGAGGAGTCGGTCAACCAGAGCAAGAACATTGACGCTCCGGGCTTCGTCGCCGACGACTACGTCAAGGTAGACAACCTCCATGGAGGCGCACGGCGTTGACATCGTCGTGCAGGGGATGCTCGAGCGCATGGGCATGGACGACCTCCTTCGCCGCGATGACCAGATGATCAAAGAGATCAAGGAGCTCGACACCAACATGCAGATGCTTGTGTACGAAAACTACAACAAGTTCATTAGCGCCACGGATACGATCCGCAAGATGAAGGTACTACCGCGGCTGCCCTCCTTCGTAGTACCTCATGAAGCGCTAGACGAACGTCGAGACGATGGAGTCGGAGGTCAAGCGCGTCGTCGAGAGCATGGACAAGATCACGCTCCAGAGCGAAAACGTCGGGAACGCACTGGCGCCCTTCCGGTCCAAGGTCCGTCCATTGCATGTACATAGGCCATGGCGCTCAGCGGGCGACGCAGGTGGAGAAGCTCGTGGGCGTCCGCCGGCTCTTGAAGCGCCTTGAGTTCATCTTCCAGCTACCCCAGCGTCTCAAGAGGTACATTCTGCTACTGCTTTAATGTCGCTCGACTCGAGTGCGCAGCGCGATCAAGGCGCAAGAGTACGAGAAAGCGACCAAGTACTTTGTGATTGCCAACCGCATCTTGAAGCGCTACCAACACATTGCCTCGTTCAAGGTGCGACGATGCATCTTGCTCGTGCATGTCGGAAGCAACTGCTGTAGACGATCCAAGTCGAAGCCGAGCACATCATGGTCGGTCTGCGCACCATCGTCCAGAAGAAGCTCGACGACGACGCCACGACTGCAGCCCATGTCGAAGAGTACACGACGCTGCTCTTGGACTTGAACGTGAACGCTGTCGACGTGCGGCAGCGGTTTTTGCAGTGGCATCAGCGTCAGTTTGACAAGATGTTCGCGTCCTTCCAGGTACATGCATCGCGCTCTGCGTAGGACCAAACAGTTCGTGTAGCCAACCGACCAAGCGCTCCTGCCCGTCATGACCTTTGTCTCGTCCATCAGCGAGGTACAATCTCTGCCTCTGGCAACAAGCATTGATATTGGGCAGACGTTTGTACCGGTGTTTCACGAGACCGCGCGGGCGTTCCAGCGCATCTTTGGCGCGCTCGAAGCAGCCGACCCCAACCACCGGCTCGCGTTCAACACGTGCGCCACCAAGTGGTACGATATGTTTGCGAGTCTCTGCGAGGCGCAATGCCAGCGCCCGCTCTCGGCCTTTGTAAGTCCCACACAACGCTCTCTGTGGCCGTAATATCAACGTCTATGATGCAGACGAGCGATGACGAGGCCAACGCCAGCTCCAGTTCGGGATCGAATGGCTACGGCATTCTCATGCTTGTGCTCCAAACCTTCATCGATCGCACAGCAACGCTCGATAGCCCCGAGCTGCCCCTTGCCGACGTGCGCGAACGAACACCTCAAGTCGTGGAAGCGGCGGTACGAAGACAAGCAGCGACGAATACGTGTATGGACGGTAGTGCTCTGGTGTAGATTCGGTACCAAGTGGACGCGTCGTTTCTCAGTCTCAAGCGCGAGTTTATGGAGACCGTCGGGCAGTTCCACGCGCAGCTCCAAGCATCCCCTGTCGTGCCGCCTGTCGCGTCCAAGCTCGCCAAGTCGTACGTTGAGCGCATCGAGCAGACGCTGCAGCGCATGCAGGTACGAATTCTCGCAGTGGTGTTGCAGTAGTAAGCGACTCGGTGGCGTAGCCGCTGGTGGGCACCGCAGCGCACCTCGTGCCCGACATGACACGCGCCTTGTCCGATCTCGTACTGGTAGGATCTTGATGGCGTCGATCCAGCACGACAGCGTCTTGTAGAACCGCTTTTGCGGATTCCTCCAGTGGCTTGCGCGCACGTTGCTCGTGTACGTCGAGTCATCGCGCGTGCAAGCGGTGCGTCGTGCCGAAGCCGTGCAAGCGAACGACGTCGCCGCCCCCGATTTGGCCGTCACGCCGTCATTCCTCGTCCTTCTCGCATGTGTCTTTCGCAACTTGAGCGCGACAGCGATTCCCCATTGCATCCAAGTGCTTGTCGAGTGCTTGCCCGTCTTTGACACGATGGATCCGGTGTGCTGTTGTGGTGTCGATGCTGCTGGACTCATGGACGTACGTAGGCGACAAGTTTGCGAAACGAGAGCTCCAAGGTAGATGCTGCGGGGCTGGTGGCGCTTGCGACCGACGCGTCGTCGGCCTTTTTGCATCACTTGTGCATCGGCCACGGTCTGCGCCTCGGTGCGACCTTGCGCAAGGGCATGGAGGCTCAAAACTGGCTCAACGTAAAGCTACGATTTCATCTGCAGGGCAAACGTGATGGTATAGGCTACCGAGCCGCGCTCTGTCCGCGCCAGCATTGACACACTGATCGACGACATGGTGCAGATCGCCAAGGCCACGGCGCAGGTTGCTCAACTTGACAAAAATACAGGACTACATACCACGATGGGCATAGATCTTTGGCGAGCCGCTGCCCAACGCCCGCACGGCGAGCGGCGGCATTCGCGACTTGCGCCGCCAGAAGACCAACCCGAGCATGCGTCCGACGGGCAGCGGCGGACTGAAGCAACAAACGACGTCGTCGGGGCACCTCTACATGGACATTGCGCGCATCTTTGCCAAGAAGATCCAGGTGTTCCAAGGCGCGTCCTTTGCATGCAACCTCGATAGCGTCCTCGCCGCGACGTTCAAGATGGCGTTCAAGGCGTGGGGCGAGTACGTTCGCCTGCACACGTTTGGCAAGTGCGGTGTCCAGCAGCTCCAAGTCGACACGGAGCTCCTCAAGTGGATTGCAGCGATGCTCGTCGCGACGGAGACCAGTCTCCACGAGCTCGACAGTTTGCTCACGGACGTGGTCACGAATGCGATCGAGCGTGCGCTCGAGCCTGGCCTCATGGAAGAGAGGTACACTGCACAATCTTCCTACAGGACGCCACCTCATCCTACCCTCTAGTGTGCTCGTCGCCATTGTCAGCACGAAGAAAGGCTCGATGCGCCTGGATCTCTAACCTCGCAACGAATCTTGGATGCTTTCCGTTGAAATCGCGCACCCAGGATGATGTGCATTCGTATACTCGAACCCATCGCGTCGACATCAAGAAGTGTGGCTGGGTGCAGTGCAGTTGCACGGTCGGTCAAGCCTGATCGGACGACTTGGCGAATCGCATGGAGCTGTCGCATTCATTGATGCGTCGTGGGTGATTGACATGCTCCTGGGCGCGTCATGGATACTCCATGTTGAGTCCGCCATGCAGTGGAAAATGATCTGCGACCGTTCCTGGAACTTTGCCACGCAGATCTTACCGTCCGGATATGATACGGCAGCAACCAATGGCGCGCGTCCCGGCGGTCGTCCTGTCGCTGGGGTCGCCCCTGCTGCGCACAGTCTGCACGCCCGTGGCGGCGTCGGAGCTGCACTCGGTGGCGTTTGCGCAAGAGACTGCGCAGCTCACTGCGACGCTCGAGGCTTTTCGAGCCACACACGGCTTTGGCCGGGGCATAGCGGCGCCCCAGATTGGCATCACCAAGCGCTTTCTCGCTCTCAATCTCGGCGACGGTCCGCGCGTGCTCATCAACCCGACAATCACGCGTTGGAGCAAAGATACCTTTACGATGTGGGACGATTGCATGTGCTTTCCGGACCTCCTCGTCAAAGTCCGTCGTCATGCTTCGATCGAAGTGGCGTTCAGCGATGAAGTGGGCAACGTGCAGGTGTGGCAACACTTGGACCGACCAACGTCAGAGCTCCTGCAGCACGAAATCGACCATCTCGACGGCCTTCTCGCTACGGACCGAGCCCTAGGTCAGCCTCACACGATGGGTGCGAACGAGCTCCTCGCGGCTTTTCCCGACGTCATCATCGCCCGGGATGCGTTCGAAGCCAACAAACCGACCTTCATGGCCATGGTCGACTATACGATTTAGCTGCGCACTCGTCGCTAGCTGAGCTGTGGCATGAGCAAGGGATATAAAAACACTTTATATCCTTGGGCATGAGTTGCTCGCGGTCATGTGGATTCTACTAGTGCACGGAGTTTCGATTGTCGCGTAGTACTTGATCGATCGCACTCGCTTCCTTTCCCAAGCACGCCCACGAGCTTCGGATGCTATTGACGTCGCTCGATTCGAGGCGGTGATGGAACCCCAGCAGCATATATGCATACCCGAGTTGCAGCCCCAACACTGCGAGCTACGAAGGTGGCCGAGCTGAAAGCAGCCGAGGTGCTCCCTGCTGCTGCTCAATCATTGCCACCAACATGGTCAGCGCACTGCCCACCACCGCGGACGCTCAACTACAGCTGCATTCAAGCTCATCTGTCTCGCCAGGGCAGATTGATGTGTCTACTGTCGGCTTTACCCAGTGTTTTTATGGGATCAAACGTCGGTGTGAACGTAGCTTAGCCCAAGATGCCTCCAACATGCTCGAGATTCGTGCGTCATAATTATACATCAAAGTTACTTCTGAGAACGCGATAGAGCACATATGAACATTTATTGAATGGCAAAACCTAAGAGTCTAAGAAGAAATTTACCACGTGCCGTGGAGACCGCCCTCACGGTCGCGGAAGTTGACGTTCGACTTCTTGAGGTCCTGGATGCCGACCATGGCCTCGCCGAGGTCCGTCGAGATTTCCTTGAGGATCTTGGCGTCCTTGTAGTGCGTGACGGCCTGGACCATGGCGCGGGCGCGCTTGACCGGGTCGCCCGACTTGAAGATGCCCGAGCCGACAAAGACACCGTCCATGCCGAGCTGCATCATCAAGGCAGCGTCGGCGGGCGTGGCAACACCACCGGCGGCAAAGTTGACGACCGGGAGGCGGCCCGTGGCAGCGACCTGCTTGACGAGGTCGTACGGGGCCTGCATCTCCTTGGCAGCAACAAAGAGCTCGTCTTCGTCCATGGCGGTGAGGCGCTTGATCTCGCGATGGACTGCGCGGGCGTGGCGGACAGCCTCGACGACGTTGCCGGTACCGGCCTCGCCCTTGGTGCGGAGCATGGCAGCGCCTTCGGCGATGCGGCGGAGGGCCTCGCCCAGGTTGCGGCAGCCGCAGACGAACGGGACCTTGAACTTGCCCTTGTTGATGTGGTTCTCTTCGTCGGCCATCGTCAACACCTCGCTCTCGTCAATGTAGTCAATCTCGACCGCCTCCAAGATCTGCGCCTCGACAAAGTGGCCGATGCGGACCTTGGCCATGACGGGGATCGTCACGGCCTTCTTGATGGCTTCGATCATGGCCGGGTCCGACATGCGGGCGACGCTGCCGTCGGCGCGGATGTCAGCGGGGATACGCTCGAGCGCCATGACGGCGACGGCGCCAGCCTCTTCGGCGATGCGCGCCTGCTCGACGTTGATGACGTCCATGATGACACCACCCTTGAGCATCTTGGCGAGACCGGCCTTGACGAGGAAGGTACCTTCGGCGGCGACGACGGGAGCGGCTTCACTGGCGACCATGGTGCTGAGGAGTGCTTGGCAGAAGAGGATCTTTTGCAGAATGATACATCTCGGGCGGCGCGCCTTGGAAGCCCAAGAAGCCTCGCGTCGCTCAATTTTTGGGCCCGGCCCGTGGCTCGTGGGCCGGGCCCAGCCAATCAGCGCGCGGCATGCCGAAAGTGTTTGCGTGCTTCAAGCACGCACTGGAGTCGGTACACTTGGTATTTGTATGCGATGACGACACCCGACCTGGGACACGTCGATTGGATGCGCCGACTTGAGCTGGGCCGGCCCAGTGACGCATCCACGGTATCCATCTCGGAGAGAGTTCCGCGGACGCCATCCCGTGCACTTGCGGTTCACGCGGCTTGGGCGTGGACCACGGCCAACCGAAAATGTCGACCATGCCAACGTCGTCCACCAGCCAATGTTGGTGGTCTATGCATCGATTATCGAAGCGCCCACTGAAGATGACAATGGCGTCGTAGAATGCCACGTATTCCTATACCGGTACTGTAGGTGAGGATGATGCTCATGGGGCGGTACTCCACATGGCCGTCGACAGACTCGTCGAGTGCAACCTTCCAAGCAACCAGCACCTTCCAAGTGCTTCCAGAGTCCCCGACCCAACATGGCGCCATTGTCATTGCCATGGAGCGTCCAGGAAGAGCAACAATGATGGCAATGATGGCGCCAAGTAGGTTCAACGGCTGTGATGTGTCTACAGCACTGTACGCCATTTGCCGATGATGTCGCTGTGCTCGTCTTGGCGGCAAAACGATCTTTATCGACGAGCTTCATCGCGCTTCGATGTCGACCCCTTCTTGAGCTTTGACGAGTGACGAGTCGTTCAATGCAGGGCGATGGGAGCAACCGCGTACGATCATGTTATGGTGCGGTGGAGGGCAGTGTACTCGGTCTACGAGGACGCGCCACTGCATCTGAACGCACCGGGAAACAGCGAAGACATGGAGTTGCATCGCAAAATGCTGCTAATTAGGACGAGTTACAAGACCTTCTTGTTCATCGCGCGCACGGTTTGGTGGATGATCTGGTCGAGGATGCCAATGACGGTGAAGACACCGCCAATGATGGCGCAGGCCGACGTGAGAAAGTGGTAGAACGGCACCGAGTCTTCACTGATCTTGACCGACATGGGGCTCAGATCGTAGCGAAACATGATGGAGGGCAGGTCGTCCTTCTCCTCGTACTCGTTCGAGTGCGCAGTGTACTTGTACACGTTGATGACGTCGTCGTTCGACTGCACGTACGAGTTGGTCACGACCTTGATGTAGTGCACATACGTGTGCTCCTTGTGGTACGCGGTAAACTCCTTGCCCTCGAGGCGGTGCGAGTAGAGCTTGGCGTGCGCGTCCTTGGGCAGCCGCACGAGGTCGTTGTACGGCACGGGCTCGCCAAACCAGAGCTCGCCGACCGTGTGCGACGCGTTCACGAGGCTCGCATCCATCGAGTACGCAGGGTTCTGCAAGTGCACGTGGAAGTTGCCTGGCACGCGCTTGACGTAGAGGTGCCCGTAGAGCTGGCAGCCCTCGGCGCCCGGCGCCTTGGCGATGAGCTCGCCCTTCGTCGCGGCCTCCTTCTTGTCGCTCTCGTGCATCTCCTTCTTGCGCTGCTCGGCGTAGTCGGCCTCGCCTTCAAAGAGCGTCCGGAACTTCTCCGTGAACGCTTCGACCGACCGATCACCGTGGTACATTTCGACGGGCGAGAGGTCGCCGTCCTTGTAAAACATGATGGTCGGGTACGCGCGGATGAACTGCGTCATGCAGAGCTCCGGATGCGCTTGGCAGTCGACGGACGCGACGCGCATGCGCTGGCCCATGTGGAGCGTCGGCAGCGTCTTGGCCGTGCGGACCCAGACGGGCTCGAGGCGCTGGCACCAAATGCACCACGGCGCGTAAAAGTCGACGGCCACATAGTGGTGCTCCTTGAGGAACGGCTCGAACGTCGCTTCGTCCAGCATCGTGACGACGGCGTCCGACTCGGGCAAATCGCCGTAGACCGAGTCGTCGGCGTACGCGGGCATCGGCTGCTCCTCGGCCGACATGCCGAGGATGCGGCGCTTCGAGTCGATGCGGATCTTGTAAATGTCCTTGGTCATGTTGTGCTTGCGCGTGCCCGTCATGTCGCTCACGTCAATGGATGCAAACTCGCAGCGGAGGTCGGGCACCGTGATGTTGAAGTTGATGCGCATCATCTCGTCGAGGCCCTCGTCCATGACAATGTCGTAGCGGTAGTTGACGCTGAGGTAGCTGTTGAACTCGAGGATGAAGAGCACAAACATGATGAAGCAGCCGACGAGCGAGAGGCTCACGCCGGGCAGCGTCGACACCGTGAGGTCCTGCATGAAGCCATGAGCTTATCTGCCTGTTCATCGAGCCAATGTCTACCTCCGGAATCTTCTTGTAAAAGTCCCATTTCTTGAGCGTGTCCATGGCGCCCATGCTGCTTGTCCTTCTCCACGAGCGGTCGAAAGCGAAGTGAGTGCTCGCTACGTGGCTAGCCTCCCATTGGCTGATTGCAGTAATACCTCCCAAAATACATAGAATACGACATGCAATGCCAGAGGTATTTCGAGATCCAGTATGATTTTCGAACCCGATCCAAATTGGAGGCGATTCGTCGAATTCGCGAAAGCAAACGTACAATTTGTGAATCGATACATATATATTGTGCTCTGAAGCACCACAAAAACGAGGTTTCGTGGCGACGGACAACCAAGCGCCCAATGTTCTTGTCGCGGCAGCATTTGAGTTGCTTGATTTGCATTGTCCTGGACAGCCATTTCTCGATGTGTCTTCATAGCGCTAGCAAACTGCACTTGCACCGCGCGTCGTAGAGCGCTCCTGTCTCGAGCTCTCAGATCCAACAAGCAGCTATCGTCGATGCGCCGGTTGGTCCAGCGGTCGCAACCACTAAAGATGTGTGTTGCTGGTCAACTCGTCACAGTACGATGAGCAGAGTGTGGACAGAGACCTTCCAGCGCATCAAGCAGCTGCATGGAGTCGGTGGCGGTCGTTCCTTCCGTACATGTCTGGCTCGCAAGAGCAAGCCAAACGCGCTCTTTTCAAAAGGTGACACGACTGTTGAGCCAACTCGATGGCTTCGGCAGGGTGTACGAGTTGCGGACGATACGACGGAGCGTCAAGAGTCAAGCAGCAGTGCAACGTAAGCGCACAAGCGTTCGTTCCCGAAGTTAGGCTCAGCACAGTCAGCGAGACGCTGACGGAGGCCGGGCTCAAACCGTATTCCAAGCCTCCTTACGCACAGAGAAGCTCGAGACAACATGTAGCTCGAACGAAGCCATTCTCTCAGTCTCTCGCTGGGGGCAGCCAAGAAGCTGACAAAGCTCAACGCGAACGAGAAGGCGACCGTTCCAGGAGCGTCAGTGGGCCAATGTGGCGAGCCGCCTACTGCCAGCGCTCGAGTGCGATAAGCTCTGTACGCTGCTTGCTCGGCATCTTGCTGCTGTCGCCCACGGACGCGATGTCGTGACTCATTGTCCTCTTGTGGCGCCAACCAAACGGATGCCATGCAAAATATTGGGTGCCGCCATATCCGGATAGGACCTGCCGTGGAGCGCAATTCCGCATTTGAAAAAGAGTACATATAAACACTATGTCAAACGTCTCCATATTGGTCTGGCATAAAAAACCTCAATATATCAATATTCGTCGAAAGGTCAACCACTTGACACGCAGTCAACAAGCGTCGCTATGGAGCGCAGCGCGAGCTTGGCGCGCAGCCGCCCAGAGGAATTTCGACTCGTAAACGCCGACTTTGCCGGGTACGCGTACCGCCTGAGCAAGAAGTGGAAGCGGCGCTTCTTCGTGCTCGAGGGCCGCCGGCTCTCGTACTTTGGCAACGAGGACGAAGCGAACGACCCCGGGCGAGCGCCCAAGGGTGCGATCACGGTCTGCGCCGCTTACCATTGGAGCGACGTCAACAACGGCCTCATCATCGTCTCGTCGTCCGGGGATCTCTGGAAGTGCTATGTGGAAATGACCAACGCCGGCGAGGAGATTTTGCCGGCGCTCACCCGCGTGGCCGAGCACTGCCGCGCGGTCGCCGACGGCCGGGCGACCAGCGGCGACGTGCCATCGGCGGCCGAGGTGACGGCGATCCGCCAGTTTTGCAATGCGCGCGCGACCGCCGAGTTTAAGCTCAATCACTTTTGCGTCCCGCTGCGTGTGGACGCCCACGTCACGCGGGGCTGGGTGGAGAAGCGCGGCGCGGTCATGCGCTCGTGGAAGCGCCGGTACTTTGTATTGCGCGAAAACGTCCTTGCGTACTACGACATCAACCTCGAAGGCCAGCCCAAGAAGGGCGGCGACCTTGTCCAGAGCATCGAGACAAGCACGGTCAAGCCCAACGGCCTCGAGTTCAAGATGGTGAGCGGCCGCAGCCTCGTCGGCTTTACCGAGACGACCGACGATCATGTGCAGTGGCTCCTCGCCGCCAACACGCTGTACCACGAGCCTTGAGCGAAAAGGGTTAAATTAAAAAATGTGGTGTGGCAAAATCCAAGCGCGTCAACTAGAACTGGTGCATGGCCATCGGGCTCGTAGTCGCCTGCGGCGACGCCTTGCGCCCGCTGTCAATAGCGTCGTGCGTCTGGTCGAGCTGCAGGCGCATCGGCGACGTCTCGGCCCAGTCGGCCTGAAAGTCGAACGCAAAGTCGGCGAGCGACGCGTCCGAGTCGCGCTCCCTGTCCATCTCGTCGTCGGCAGTCCCATGCCCGTGTGACTCGCCGTCGTCGGCAGTTCCATACGCGTGTGACTCGCCGTCGTCGACGCCAACGCAGTACGCGTCATTTGCAATGATGCTCTGGTACTCGTTCTCGTCAATGACGAAGACCGACTCGTCGCTGAAGCGGCGCGTGTGCTCCGAGACTGCCTGGATCGCATCAATGCAGCGCTGAAGGCGAAACGTGAGCGGCGTCGCAGTCACCTCGATGCGCAGGACCGTGGCGGTACCGTCAATGGTGCACAGGAACGGCAGCTCCTTCTGTAAGAGCGCGGCTTCGTTGCGGGGAAGCGCGTGCGGCGCCGTGCGCGACCGGCGGTCCGCGGCCTCGAGCGACTCGAGAAGCGAGGCCTGGACGTCGTAGACGTACTGGTACAAGCGCTGGCGGTCGAGTGGCGACATGAAGTTGTAGATCGATTGCCCGTACAAGAGCGACCCGTCGTACTCGGACGTCTCGGCCGTCGGCTCAAAGAACCAGCGCGGTGCGTCCATCGTCGCAAAGAGAAACTCGCCGGTCGGAAGGCAGTAGCCGACGGCGTCGCCCTGGACGCGCAGGCGCAGCAGCAAGATCGTCTCCATTCCCGCTTGTCGGCGATTTCAAGAAATGAATCAAATGGGCTTCTATTTTCAACGCCAAAACGGCCCACCCCAACGTGTGCGTCAGTCTTATCCCTCCAAGAGGCTGCACCCGACGCCATTTGGTACAGACAGTCGACTGGTGGCATGGGTCGGTCGTGGTAGGTGTACCGAGCTGCTGGCAATACTGTAGCTCCACCCCGCGAGGAGCACCAAAGAATGTGCATGGTCCCTGGACAGGACGGTCAGTCAGGCGGATCGAACATGTCATGGCGCGCCGTGTATTCTTAGCACGATACATTACGTGCTTGCTAGTTTGACAGGACGCGTCATGGCTCGGCGAGGGCTCGTAGCAAGTCGCGGACATCGACGTTCTCTTTGGCGGCCTTCTCGAGCAAGAGCTTCATGTCGAGGCGCAGCCGCATGACCTTGGACTGCTCCTTGGCGAACTCAGCCTTGGTGCGCTCTTCGTCAAGCGAGCTTACGGCCAGCTACACCATGGCGTCGGTAGGCGCATGGCCATCGCAGGTCATTGTCGTACCATTTCCACGAGCAGTTGGCTCTTGAACTTGTCGAGATTGGACTCTTCGCTAATGCGCTGACACTTGTCGCGCAGCGCAGCGTTCTCGTCCTCCAAGGCGCGGACTCGTGCGAGCAGATCGGTCTCTTTCTCGCGCGCGGCGCAGAGTTCCGACGTGTCTATCGACGTGCGTCAGTCGCCGGCCTCCGCGAACACACCGACCCAAGACCCAGTCAAAGCCAAAGCTCATGGCCAAGCCCGGCAGGTTGAGCGCTATCGGTATCTCGCGCTCGTCGTCATTCGGCGGTCTCGCCTCCGCGCTGCCTGGCTTCACAGCCTTGGCCATCGAAAGGCAAATCTTCCGCATACGCCCGCCCGTATCCGGATCCGGCGTTATCATGCGCACCTGACGTCAGACGACATCACCGAACGTCGTCGTGCGTGAGCGAAGAACACGCAGCTGCACGCCAGCGCGCTCGCTGCTTCTCTTCTCTGCTGCCGAGCTTGCCAGCGTCGCACCAGTAACGCGGCCGATAGTGAAGACAGTGCATGCAAATATTAATTATGGGAGGTTTCCGGTTTCATCCAGGAGACGACCTTGCAGCAGTGCCATGCCGATCCCGGTGATGGGATGCGTGATCGACCAGTCAAAGGTCGGCGCTCGGAACTGTCAACCGCCATCTCGCCCGAACCTCGTCGAACATGCTTGCTCTTCTGCCTTCTATGTACTGCTTGCACGGCGCATGTGACGAAGGCAAGCAGAGTCATTGAGTTGCTTGGTTCCATGTACTAGTACACGGCTCCGGCGGCGCGGCTCCTTGGCTCCTTGCGTAGCCTCGACGACCTGGTCGTTGGGCGGAGAATATTAAGTATAAGAGGTTTTGCCATCTTTGCCCAGTTCTGAAACCTGCTGGTGGGCTTTTTTGAGCGTGTGGGAATTGCAAAGTTGCAGTATCCGAGCCGGTGGAATGCGAGCTGCGAGACCGCTGGCGACCAAGCCACACGATGGGCCGCCTCATCGCCGCCACCTCTGGGACGCGCGCAGCGACTGCTGGCAGCTGCGCGTCTGTGCGCTCGTGCTAAGCGTGTGCACCTTTGGCATCTTCCTCTTCATGGAGCTCATGCCGGAGCCCGACGTCACGCTCCTCGCCCTCGGCACGCTCATGGTCGCGTGGATCGGACCGCTGACGCTGCTCGCGGGCACTCAGTCGCCAGCGACGAAAGGCCACTTTACGTGGTGGCAGCCGTTCGAAGGCGGCTTCAGCTTTGTGTGCATGCAAGCGTTTGGCTGGTCCATGATTGCGCTCTTCCTCGCGCTCTGCCTCGTCATCTTGGCCAACTTTACCACCATCACGCGCTTTGAAGGGCAGTTCCTTCTTCTCGGTATCGTCGCCTTTATCGCGCAAGCGCTCTTGAACTTGAGCATCGATCAGTTTGTCGTGCCGGACGAGAGCACGCCGACGTCGCTTGTCCAGCGGTCCTTCCTCCCCGGCTGGTCCAAAGCCCTTGTCGCGATCCTTGTCTCGCTCTCTGGGACCATCTTCTTTGCTGTGTACGACTCAGGTCTCTTTGCGTCCGGCGGCGTCCTTCTGCCCATGGGCGTTGCTCAGTTTGCGCTCTCGGCGGTGCTCCTGCATGTCTGCGTCGGCGTGCTCGAGATGCCGGGCTACCGGCTCTGGCAGCCGTTCGAAGGCGGCTCGGTCTTTCTTCTGCTGCAGTTTTTCGGCTGGAGCTTCTTCACGTGCATGGCGGTGGCGACCGCCTGCCTCGTCTGCTTGCAGAGCCACTCGTACGGTCTCGCGCTCTGCTCTGGTCTTCTCGGGCTCGTCTCGCAAGTGCTCTTGCTGAGCTCGCTCTACTGCTTCAAGGTATCCGAGCACCCGCGAACGGCGTGGAGCTACATGCAAATTCCCGAAGAAGGGTTCCTTAGCGGTATATTTGCCATCTTTGCCTGCCTCCTCACGACGCTCGTGTGCCACTCGTCGCTCTTTCCGTGTTTGTACGTGCTCGTCGACGGCAACACGCGCTTGCTCGGTACATTTCGCGTTCATTTGTCGGCAATTGGCGTCACATTTGATGTAGGCATGGTGTGCCTCCTCTTGCTCGCCGGTGCGAGTCCCGTCGCCCACTGCGGCGGTACGTCCCTCGGTCCTCTGTCGCTTGATACGAACCTCCACTAGGCTACCGCAGCGTGCGCGGCTACAAGCTCTGGCAACCGTTTGTCGGCGACTCGAAATTTGTGTTTTTACAGTCGATGGGGTGGCTCTGGTACGGCATCTTCCTCGGCGTCTCGCTCTTGCTCCTCCTCAACGACGACGCGTTCCTGACGCACGTCTTGCCGCTCGCGTGCGTCACGGGCTCGATCGCCGCGCTCGCCATCTCGCTCTCGATGCCCTTTTTCGAGGTCGAGTCGGCGTCGTCACATGCTTTGTCGACAACGTCCATGCTCTGGACGGGCGAGTATGTCCTCAGCCTTCTCCTCTCGTTTGCGACGATTGTCCTGCACCTCGCCATCGAGCTCCTCCACCTCAACGGCCGCACCGCGTTTGTGTGCTTGGCCCTCGGCCTCGTCGCGTCCAGCGTCGCCGTGGTGACGACCCACGGCCTGGGCACACGCCTCCATGCGGGCTATGCCTTTTGGCAGCCGTTTTGCGGCGGCGACGCCTACGTCCTCCGCCAAGCGCTCGGGTGGACCTTCTTCTCGATCTTTGTGCTCTTTGACTGCGTCTCGCTCGGTGCCATGTGGAACGAAATGCACGTCCGACCCGGCGTGCTCTTGGCGCTGAGTTTATACGGCCTTGTGCCCCACATTGTGCTCGGATCGTCGCTGACGCTCTTTGCGCCGACGACGCCCGCGCCAACGCCGTCCATGCAGCCACTGCGCGTCTCGATGCTCGCAAGCGCCGCGCTCGATCTCGGGTCGATCACGCTCTTTTGCTGTGCCGAAGGCTTCAAGGACGCGGCCTGGTCCTTTGTGAGTGAAGTGCTCTTTGTGATTGCGACCATCGTGGCGGTCATTGGGCTTGCGTGCACGCACTGCATCTGCGGCCCCCAGCTGGACCCGAGCTACCGCGTCTTCCAGCCGCTTCGCGGTGGTCTCCGCTTCGTCGTCTACCAAGGTGCTCGCTTCCGTATGCTCTATGTGTTCTTATGTACGATCCGCGTAGGGGTCGGCTGGACGCTGGCCGTCATGGCGTGGGTAGCAGCGTGCACGGTCATCTACTGGCACAGCTCATTTCTCAAAGTCCACGGCATCGTCGCCGCCATCGGCATGATGTTCTTCGTTGCGCAAACAGTCCTTCTCGGGAGTCTCCGGTGCTTTGAGCCGCCGATGACGCCGCCGACGACGCCGCCGACCCGCCGCGTTCTCCCGCATGTCCGCATCGAGTCGTGTTTGGGGCCGATCCTCGGGTTAGTGTCGTGCGCCGCGTTTGCCCTCGTCGACCTCGTGCTCTTGCGCTGCGGCGCGACGCTGCCGGCGTTCCCGCTCACGATTTGCGCCGCGATTGCGCTCTTTGCGTCGATCCCGCTCACGTATCGCTTTGCGAACCGCGGGCGCATGCTCTACCAAGTGCTCGGGTACACGCTCTGGTCGTTCACGCTGCTGCTTGCGATTCTCTTTACGATCAACGTGTGGCACCAAGACGCGCACCTCTGGCTCGGCGTCTCGACCGGCGCGATCGGCTTTGCGGCTCATTTCGTCTTGCTCTTCTCACTCTCACCGCCCGAGCGCTTACCGCCGCTACTGCTGCCCTTGGCCGGCACGGGGGCCGCGCTGCTCATGTGGGCTGTCGACAACCGCCTGTCGCTCGACACGCTCTTGTCGGTCGTACTCTCGCCCATGCATGTGCTCTACCTCGCGTGCTGCGTGCTTGTGCTCGCCGTCACCATGTGCCTCCTGACGTGGATGCGTCGGTCGATGGCACCGCGACAGCACTACGTCGTCCGCCGCAGTGCGCCCCATGTGACGGCGCGTTGGCCACCCGACGTGGTCTTGACGCTGTGTGAGTTTCTGTCGTTCCGGGACCTTGCGCACTTGGCGTCGACGTCGCGAGCGCATCGCGATGACGTGTTTACCGCCGACGTGTGGCACACGCTGTTTGTGCGCCGCTGCGGCGCGCCGCCGTCCAGCATTCGAGACGACACGTGGCACCGCGTCACGCACGTGCCGTCGACGCGGCTCTTCTCCGACACGCTCTGCGTGCGCGTCGAGCGCTGCTTGTTGCAGTGGTTTTGCGACTGGGACTTGCCCCATACGCGCGTGGTCCCGCCGACTCTACCGTTGCCGCAGACCGAGAGCGTCTGGAAGCGCGTGCTGGCGGTCATCGACGGCGGCGGCGCGTTCTACCACTGCCAACTCTGCAAGGCATTTGAGGTAGTCACGCCGCACCAAGCGCGCTTCGAGCACGCGTACGCTTGCGAGGAGCACCAGACGTCGTCGTGGGTGCCGTCGCTGTGCGGCTGCACGCACCCGATCACGCGCGCGCGCAAGGTCGCCCACCGCCGCTGCCTCGAAAACTCGTTATTCGACCAAGACATTTGTGAGGTGCATGCGACGGCGGTGCTCGGGTGGCGGCCGCCAACGACGGTCCTCGAGCTGTCGCGGACGACGCGGATCGACGCTACGTTTGTGCTCTCGTGCCTCAAAGTGCTGCTGGTGCTGGCGGCCGTCCTGCAGTACGCGGGCTTTGGCTGGAAAGCGCCGGCGTTGTACCTCTGGCTCATGCACACGACGTTTCTGAGCTCGCTCTTGCACTCAAGTCGGTTTGACTTGGTCATCCAGCGCATCTGGGACGACCTCTTTGCGTTCCCGCTCTACTTGCGGCTCTACTATACCCTCTTTGCGTCGAGCTTTCTACTCGTGTTGTGGTGCTCGCCGCTCTGGTCAAGTGCGTCGTACGTTCTCCACGGGCTCTTTGTCCTCAACGTCTGCCTCTACGCACTCCTTTCGTCGCTGACGCTGTTTGCGTTTTGGAAGACGCACGCCGGGGTGCGCACCGTCCTCTCGCCGCGCCCCCACATGGCGAGCTTGCCCCTCCGCGCCCGCTGCACGCTCTGCCGCCTCCATCTCTGCGTCACGCCCGCCCAAGTCGTCGTTGTGCCCAGTGAGTAGTAGGTCCTGCCTTTGATCAGCTCTCTATCCAATGCTGCATGCCAATTGTTTTGTGAGTTGCCGAGGGGTAGGGTTAGGGGTAGGGGTAGGGTCGAACGAGGATCACATTACATAGACTAGGCCCTTGTCTCGGGCGAGAGGAGCGTGCGCGTGATGCTGAGCACGAGCGCGTGTTGCAGCATTTGCGTCTGCTTGCATTCGTTCGCTTCGGGCAGGTAGCTGCGCGGGCTCTGGAGGATGCGCAAGCACGTTTCAAAGTCGGCGTCCAAAATGACGGGCTCGAGTTCGTCGAGGACGACGAGCGCGAGGCCGCAGAGGACGCGGTGCCGGTCGATGCAATAGAGATCGAGGAAGCGCAGCGCGAGGCTCGGGCCAAATGTCTCGAGTGACGAGAAGAGGGTGAGGAACCACCGAGCAGCAAACATCGACACATGGACACCGAGGTGGTCGAGATGCACATGGAGCTCGGGCAGCTGCTCGCGGATGAGCACGTCGAGCTACGCAAACGTTGATACATTGATAGTTTGGGCCGTTGTACCTTTGTAAAGAGAGACTGGAGCACGTGAAACCCGGGTTCGTACAGGGAGCTTGCACCTTCAATGAGCTCCACAAACGTCCAAAAGACACTGGCTTCGTCCGAGGAAGGGGTCTCGAGCAGCAGTCGAATGATAAAGTTCATGCCCTGGCAGTACCCAATGCGAGGGTTGTGCACCACGTAGGCGCGGAGAAGACGGCGCATCTGCGCTTCCATGGCCATCGCCCGCTCGACCCTTGCGCTGTCGCTGTGCCGGGGACTGTGCTGATGCGTCGTTTGAACGCGCGCGGCTTCGACGAGCGCGGCCACGTCGTCCGAGACTGCGTCGTCCGCAAACTCGGTCGTCGCGTCGCCACGCACGTCCTTGTAGCACGTCCGGCGCACGTCAACGTCAATGTCGCTAAACCAGTGCACCAGCCGCGCATCGGGGTCCGAGTCTACTCAGTGCATCGTCAGTCGACGTCGAGTGCTCACCTTGACGCTACCGGGCAGCGTCTCGACGGACGCGTGCGAGAGGTGCACCATGTAGGCGCCTCGCTGCAGGAGTGCTTGGTAGTCTGTCCGGTGCGAATGGAGCCGGCCGTGCCGGGTGTGAAAGTACCAGAGCCAAAAGCGGCTGCGGAGGTGCGTCGGGACGCCGCCGGCGCGCACCGCGCGGTGCCACAGCGCTGGCCGGCATAGGATGCCGTTGTAGAAGCCCTTGGCGGCCATGCCAAACTGGCACAGCGACACGACGTCAAGGTATGCGCCAATCGCAAGCACGTCCGAGTCTTGGAAATGACGTGGCAGCGTCGCGCTCGAGAACCGCGTCGTCGGCGGGTGGGCCTGCTCGTCGAGCGCCCAGAGCGCGCTCTCAATGCCGCGCCACTCGTTTGGAGCGAGCGCCAAAGGTTTAGATTGGTGCTACGGAATGAGTAGTACTTGGGAGAAAAAGTAAAATACCTTGGGTCGCGGTGGGCTCGGCAGCGCCGGCGTCGGCGCCTTATCGGGTGTAATCGACCACGACCGGCGGACAAAGCCCGGAAACCACGACGTCTCGGCGTAGCGACGCGGCGAAGACGGGCTGAGCAGCGGAGCTGAAATGAGTGCGTTTGCTGACGCAGGCGGCAGCAGCAGCGCGGGCATGTCGGTGGCTGCTGCTGGCGGCGAGGACGGTGGTGGTGACGCTGGGAGGTCGGGCGTCGCATTGCTCAAGTTGTCCCATAGCTTCTTTTGCGCCTGCGAAAAGAACTTGGCAATGTGCAGCTTCTACTAAACGAGTGAAACGATGGGGAACGAGAAGGGCGTACCATGATCTCAAAGATCTCGGCGCGGATCTGCGCTTCGTCGGCTTGAAGCTGCTGGATGTCGTCCATGCGCTGGCGGGTAAATGTCTGGTATGCTTGCCACGCGCGCTCGAGCTTGTACTGCCGCTCAAGCTTGGCGTCGTCGGGGATGCGCGAGACGTCGAGCTTGAGGAGGTCGTAGTCCATGACGAGCCGGTCGCGCTGTTGCAGCTGGAGACGCAGGAACGCGCAGCGTTGCATGAGCGCTTGCAGCGGCGCCAACACCGTGAGCGTCACCGCCTGCTCCATGGCCTCTGCTTGCTCGCGCAGTGCGTGCAGCGTCGCAAAGTAGCTGCTGCCTGACGGCTTGATCTGCTGGAACGTCGCGACAAGCGTGTGGCAAAACGTGTGGCAGCTCGACAAGGCCGTGAGCACCTGATGGTGCAGATGCGGCAGCGCCTCCTCCATGGCCGTGAAGGCGCCGCAGAGGATCTCGAAGGACGGGTCCTCGACCGACTGGGCGACGCCCATCGCGGCCAGCGTCTTGTACTTGAGCTGGCGCATGTTGAGGGCCAGCATCGTCGCGTCGCCCGGATCTTGCTGTCAGAAAAGCCGGCGGTTATCGGTATCCGGATAAACCCAGTCGGCCAATGAGCTCCCACTTGCAGCGGCGAACGCACATGAATCTTCCGAAACCGCGGGACGGGGCGGGCGGCGTCGCAGCTGCAGGCGACTACAGTCCCATGGCCTTGGTGCTGGTGGGTATGGCCGAGCGGGGCGCGGTCGTCGGTGGCGTGCTTACGTAGGGCGAGGCGGAAGTAGCTGTGGGCAGCTCCGCGCCGACGTGGAAGTGGCTACTGCATTAGTAGCTGGCACTACACGAGAGGAGACGCACAAAGGAAGAGTCGTGTTCAAAGACATCGATGTACATGACATGGGCGTGAGAGCTTGGACAGGCGACTGTCAAAGCCATGCCGGCAATAAATATATTCTAAGCTAGCGCAGTCGCTCACGCTGCGACGCGGGTCGGCTGGCGGGTCGGCTGAAGGTCGTTTTCCGCAAAATTGAGCTCCTCTTCGTCATAGTTGAGGTACGTCTCGTAGCGGTCCGAGAGCAGCTGTAAGAGAGGCTCCTCGAGCGTGCTGCGCGAGATGGCCTCCGTGTCAGTGATGGCCGACGGCGACGAGACTGGATTCGGTGCTTCGTTCGAGAGGAGGATGCTGTCGAGGTACGCCAGTTCTTCGCCGCTGCAGACGGGCGCGGCGACCGTGATCGGCGACTCCGAACCGGCTGGCAATGCCTTTCGTGTGCCCACGTCGCCATCGTCGTGGTCCCATTTCGAGGTATGGTCGCGGGCCGACGCTTTGGCCTCGTTCAGCCGTTGGATTTCGATCTGAATCTGCGACTGCTCGTCCTGTTCCACGACGCGGAAGAGCTTGGTGACCGAGCCAGGTAGTAGCTGGTCTACAAACGCGGGGTCGACGGGGTCGCAGAGGTAGCCGTCGCCCACCTTGCGCTTCAATTTGGCCCGACGCTCATCGAGGAAGGGCTCACGCCACTGCCACGGGCACTTGAGGAGCGCAAGGGAGCAGTTGGCGCCATGGAGCTTGAGCTCGGAGGAGCCGACGGGGCAGTCGCAGTGGATCGTCGAGGGCGCGTCCATCTCGGTGCTGGAAGAAGAAGAAGACTTGGAATTTGAAAATGGAGAATCTCGGCTTGGAGGTTTTGGCTGGCTTTTTCCCCTGGTAAATTATATGGCCGCTAGCAAATGATTCGGCCACCTGCCTTGCGATTGGGCACTTGTCGCAAGGCCAATGTGTGATTGGCTGCCTATTTTCGGACGAACTTTAACCGCGCGCACTTGAAGGACCGCTCCCAACGCGCCGTTTTATTGCATTTTCGGGATTGTATGGGCTTTTCTATGCACTACCAAAATGCAACCAAACCTGCGACACGTCCAGCAATTAACCGGTTGCGTCAACAGCGCCGTGGCCAACCGCCAGCCGACCAACGCATCCTCCGAGCGAAGCGACGACGAGCCAAGCTGCCGATCCCCGCTTTAAAAAGTGAATGAGCCAAGCTCAGTCGACCCCGGGCGGGCCAGCAGCAACCTGCTTGAAGCACAAACAGCTTTGAACTGGGCTGCAGAGGGCACACCTCGATACACATGATGCTACACCACCGCTTGCTTCCTCCTCGCTCCGGGCGATGCTGGCGCTTTGATCACCATATGGCGGAGAATGACCTTTCTCGAAGGGATGGCCTTCGCCAGCAATCGGCGAAGGATGACGAGGGGCCATCGATCGTGCCATAGCACAGTGCCTCATGGATCCATCCATCGGCGAGCTTCGCTGGGCGCCACAGCTGGACGCTCGTCCTCGGCGCATGTCCCACCTTGCCTATCAACAAGGGCAGAGAGAAATATTTCTTTTCACAGGTTTTAATAACCTTTGGATATATATATATGTTGTGACAGGATATGCAAAGTGACGGTATAGATCCAAGATCCCATGCAGGTCCTACCGTCGCTGCCCCATGGCGGGCCGCAGGAAGAGCGCTCGAGGCGACTCCTGCAGCGCGACCAGCCCTTCGACCGACCGCTGCCACCGCTGCCGAAGGAACGCGAATTCGTCGTCCCCATGGACGTTCGGGCGCAAGAAGAGGTCTACCAGGAGAAGCTCGCTGCGCAGACGGACGAGCTCGCGTTCCTGAAAAAGTACGTCGAGCGCATCCTCAACCAGCTCCGGCGCGTCCTCGTCAAGCACAACGAGCTCGAGCAGCTGCAACAGCTCTGCGACCCGATCGCACTGCAGGCCGACGACGACGGCAGCGCGCCGCTCCCGAGCCCGCCATGGTTCACGTCCAAGGAGTACATGAGCCCGCTCTTTGCAGCGTACGAGAGCCGTATCAAGGAGCTCGTAGGCCATTGCATCCATGCGTCGTTGACGCTATTGACGCGCGTAGGAAGCCACTGTCGACAAGCACAAGCGGGATCTCGATGCGTTTGTGGGCCACGCCGACGCGCTCGCTCGGGACAACGAGCGGCTCCAGCAGTACGACCGAGACGTCCATCCATCATCAACGTAGCTTCCTCCTCCTGCATTGCGTAGTGAGCTCAGCGTGACGATGGACAAACTCGTGCTGCAGTCGGACGTCCCTGTCGCGATGCGCTCGGGCGTCGACTTTTTCACCGACCAGCGCAAGCCCGACGTGAACATCAACGACCAGCTCGCCGACTTGAACGAGCGCATCGAGCTGCTCATGTCGGTATGGCATCCTCAGACATGCGTGAGCAATGCCAACACTCTGGTGCAGGAGAACAGCTTGCTCGTGGAGCAGGCGTCGCTCCAAGAGACCGAGCTCGACGACTTTCGGCGCGACGTGGCCGAGCGCGATACACAGCTGCTCACGATGAGCCAGAATTTCAACCAAGCGACGCTCGCGATCCAAGAGCTCCGCGATACGACCGACCACATGAAGCACGACAAGCAGCGCGCCGAAGCCCAAGTGCAGCAGTTTGCCGCGACAATAGCCCAGCTCGAGGCGCAGAAAGAGACCATTTTGGCCCACGTGCAAAGCCACAAGGACGCCGTCGTCAAGTACGAGGTACGAAGGACGGCAACCTACCATCGACTGCACCAGTCCTGTTAGCTCCAAGTGCAAGAGTACGAGCACCGATTGACCCAGATCAAAGCTGCGAACGAGCAAAAGCAAAGCACGGTGACCAAGCGCTACCAAGGCGTGTGCGAACGACTCCGTGAACTCACGTCGGCGCTCGACGGGAAGGACAAGCAGCTCGAGCAGCTCCAGGTAGATGCGAGCTCACATTATTTGGGTCCTGGGATGTGATCGGCAAGTGTAGGAGATCTACAATGCGACGAGCCACGAGCTCGAGATGGTCAAAAGCGATTGCGAAGGGATGCTCAAGGTGATGCAGTCGATGGAGAAGCAGCTCGGCGAGTACGCGTCGCGCGAAGACGCTGTGACAGAGGTACGTGCCCGCAGCCACTGGGTATTGAAAATAGTTGGTGTAGCTCGAGCGTGCAAGTCAAGAGCGGGCCCAAGCCGTGATCCTCGAGCGCGATCAAGTACATGCAAAATGCCACGTCCGTCGCGTGACAGTGCGTAGGCCAAAGCCAAAGAGACGCAGTGTCGACGGGAGATTGCTCGGCTCACGGAACAAAAGCGCGTCGCTACGGCCGAGTACCTCAAACTTCAAGACGAGAGCGTCGAGAAGCTCCGGCGCAAGTCGGATCTTTACGATACCGCCCGTATACTGAAGATCCGTAGGCTCGAGAACGAGCTGGCCTATCGCAGCGACGAGCTCAAGCACGCTCAGACCACGATCGTGACGCTCAAGATGCAGCTCGTACGTCGACGGCGTTCCGCCCCCTTGAATCTCATGCCGGTGGGTAGGAAAACGCGATGCGACTGCATGTCGACGCGGAGCGAAGCCTTCGCGACCTCACGACGCAGAGTGAGGCCCGCGTGGCCGTGTTCCAGGTCTATCCATGGTTGCTTCCACACGGCTTCAAAGTAGCGTAGGACAAGTTTGAACACATGGTTGCCCGGGTCGCGTCGTCCGAGCTCGTTAGAGACGAGGTACCGTCTTGTTCGAGCTGGCGTCGGGGCTCCCTCCAACATTGTAGGCGCTCGCCAAAGAAACGCAAATCGCTGCAACGCTGACGGCCAAGGAGCTCCAGTTTGAACGCGTCCTCGCCGAGGTGCAGGAGAAGTGGCAGATCGAGAAGGACCAAAGAGGAGGCTTGGAGCGCGAACTGGAAGTGCGCCGCGCCGAGGTGCGCGAGGCCCACGAGGCGCTCGCTGCCAAGGAGCGACACGTCGCGGCGATGACCAAGGAGCTGCACGACGTCCGGAGCGACGTGTCGGCCAAGCAAAAGTACCAAATCGACATGTATGTGCAGCAAATTCGCGAACTCAAGGCGCGCCTCGACCAAGTTGAGACCGAGCTCGTGCGGGTAGGTGAGCCGTAGCGTCGATTGTCATGTCGACGCGCCAGTAGGCAAAGAACGAGACCACCAAGATGGAGCACATGCTCCGCATGGACCATCAGCGCATGGAAGGCCGCTTCAAGAGCGAGATGGATGTGTCGGCGAGCCGGCTCAGCCGCCTCAAGGACGAGAAGGCCCGGGTCGAGTCCCAGCTCCAGGAGATCCAGGCGCGCCACGCCTCGTATGGCTCCAAGGTCCACCACTGCAATGGATCACCGTGTACCCAAACGCCATCGAAATTAGCTCATTGCGCTCGAGCAAGAGCTGGCCGAAGCGCACCACCAATGCTCGCAAATGCAAATGCACGTCGAAGAGGCCGAGCGCAAAGCATCGGACGTCGGCGCCCAACTCGCAATGCTGCTTGCGACGCAGCACCAGCACATGCGGCACGACGTCGAACTCAAGTCGGCGCTGGACCGCACGCGGCTCGAGAAGGCGCGGCTCGAACGCGAGCTTTCCGTACGCTTCACATCCTTTTGCCCTCTCTCGGTAGCATGCCCAACTAGGTGCTGCGCAAGACACCGTCGTCCGACATGAGCAGCATGCAAAAAGCGCTCGCAATCGAGTCCCGAGCGAGTTGATATCAAAATGAGCGCCTGAAGGCGTCGGAGGTGGCACCACTCCAGCCAGTACGTAGTTGATACAGAGCGATGCGGTGTTATAAGGCCACTTGAATGGAAAAGATACGATGACAGCTGCGTCGTCGGGCTTGAAATGCGCGTCGCCACCGACGTCGCCGCCGCCAAAACATTCGATCGGCCGACAATGCTGGACACGCGATCTTATGCAACCGGATGCCAAGATACGCCTCCGGTTACGCGGGCCGCCGGTCGTCATTTGCATCGAAAGGCGCGCGCTCTAGAGTCGACAAGGACACGAGTGGAACCAGTGTAAGCAGACGCGACGGATGCGCTAGTTCTTATCGACTTGGCAGTAGATCTGGATCACGCAACTTAGTGCGTCCTTGAGACGGCGCCACGCAAGCTACTTTTGCTGAGCGCGGCGCCCGATCTCCGCCGACGGGCCACACGCGCAAGAGGTCGTTCGTTTTCAATTCATTTTTCAATTAAAAGCTTCGATGCCAGGTCCGCTCTGCCTTCTCTACACGGTCGTGTTCGACGGCCTCGCACTCGCGACCGGCGTCACCTCGGCCGGGTCCGTCGGCGCGCTCGCTGGCGCCGTCGCCCTCTCGATGCCGCTGCTCAGCCTCCCACGTACGTCGATCCTATGCACGAATACGAACGTATGCGGTCGTCTGTAGTGCTAGTGTGCTGGAAGATCGATGACGAGTTTGATCGTCCGTGGATTGAGACGCTATTTGGGCTCTGGCTCATGGATGCGACCCTCCTTCTTCGCACTCTGTGTGCGATCCGCGTGACGCCCTTTGCAGCGTACGTCCGCAAGCCTCAAAGCACGCGATTCAAGCGCTGTGTGTAGGCGCCAGCTCCTCACGCGTGCTCTCTTTGTCGCCACGCACGTGGCCGTGGCGCTGCGCCTCGACGGCCACCTCGATTGGCACTGGAGCTCTGTCTTTCTTCCGCTGACATTGAGTCTCTTTTGCGGCGCGTCGCCGGTACCCGTGCTCCAAGTGCTTCTTCTCGGTCTCCACCTCGATGGCATCCTCACGTGGTCGTATCCCGCGCTCTTGGCGCCGATGTGGGTTCCGCTTGTCGTCGTCGGTGTCATCCTGGTACATCCCATGACTCTCGAGCAACCGAGATGACTCAAACCGCGACTAGCCAATGGGAACACTGTACGGACACGGGTCCTTCCTGCGCAACGCCATGCGGCTCGTCGCGTCGTGGGCTGCGGCCACGCTCTTCGTGGGGCCGTCGCTTCTGCTAGTCGTACGGCTCGAGTACGCTTGCTTTCCTGCCATCTACATTGCTCTTCCGTGGATCGTCCTCTACAGCCTTTGTGTGCTTGGGGTACATGTCCGCTTGATGCATAGCGTCGTATCTCATGCGTCTCCGCTGCGTAGGCGCTTGCGTCGTCGACGAAGGAGGCGTCCCGCCGTGGGCACTTCGAGACCTTTACAGTCGTCTAACTCAATACGACCGCTTATTTATTCCTACACTTGGAGCATGCTAGAAGATGTGAACTGGGAGCCGATCTGTGCTGTCCGCTTGCCACGTCACGGCCGCTTTTTCGAGGATCTTATTCGTTGGTTCGGGCAGAGTATGGGTATACAATGATCAAGGTATTCCAGTGGTCGGTGGCCGCTGGCGTGGTGGATCTTGGAAAAGAATGAGTCTGCAGCTGAGCCACGCGGAGCTCTTCAAGGTCGCGCCGATCTCGAGCCGCCAGTCGCTGAAGCTTCTGCCCTTCAGCCTCAAGAAGAAGAAGGTACATGCGGCCGCACGCAACTATTCTCAGCGTCGTCGTCGCCATTAGCAAAAACTGGTCGTTGGCGATGACTCGGGCGTCGTGTCGTCGTTCCAGATGAAGAAGGGCGATCCTGTCGTACGTACCATGGAAGGCGACCGTCGCTCAGCGCTGCGTAGGCCATCTACAAGTCGGTGCCGCAGACCAACGCGATCACGTCCATCAATTTGGGCTTGTACAAGGGCACGACCGACAAGGCGTATGTCTCGAGCGGCCAGCAAGTCTTGGGCTACACGAAGAAAGGCAAGGAGTTCTTCAAGTTCCAGTCCAATCTCTCCGAGACTATCAACCGCGTCTTCACGTACGACACGCACCTCTGGACAGGTCGTCGCCGCCGTTGCTCGCAGCATGAACTCACACGGTTGTAGCAACCGACTACATTTACAACCAGTTTGAGAACGGCCAGGACAAGCACTTTTACATGTGCCAAGACCGCATCAACGACATGCTGCTTCTCCACGAGAACGACGAGCTCGTGCCCGTCCTCGCGTGCCAAGACAAGTACATTCGCTTCATCCAGGTGCCATGCTCGATATCCCGATGCGTTCCAACCTGGTGAACCGTAGGGCAGCGAACCGCTCGCGAAAAAGTCAGTCCCAGGCGCATGCACGACGCTGACCAAGCACACTTTGAAGAAGGCGCCGAGTCAGATCTTGTATGGCAGCGCCAACGGCGCGTTTGGCGCTGTCCAGTGGAACAACCAAAAGGTCAAGACGATCTGGAAGACGGATGGCGGCGCGCTCGGCGACAGCAACGCGCATGGCCCGGCGGCCATCACCGCGCTTGCGTCGTTTGACATCAACAAGGACGATTCGAACGAGATCATTGTACGCTTTCTCTTCCTAGTGTCATTTTAGCTGCAATAAACAATATTGTCTAGGTCGGTCGGGACGACGGGCGTATCGAAGTCTACTCGGTCGACGCGTCCGGCGGCATCACCAAAGAGTTTGAGAGCGTCGAGCAAGAGAGTGTCCGGGCGTTTCAAACCGGCGTGCTCTCCACACCTGTATGCCCGCTCATTTCTGAGTGCCGAGTTGTGATGGCGGGTCGTAGGGCTTTGACGAAATCGTGTTTTGCACATACTCGGGCCGCGTGCTCTCGCTCACGTCCGAGCCGTTGGACCAGCCCGTACGTTGTTGCGGCAGGAACAGGTCGAGTAGAAAGGAGGTGCTCTAGGACACGGACGATGTGTACGGTCGGTCGCGCGGGACGGTTCAGCGCGAAACGCGCATCGTCAAGCTGCGCAAGGAGATCGCCCAGCTCGAAGAAAAGGTCCGTCTCTTTCGCGTCCATATTGTCTTGACAATCCTGTGTAGGTGACGAAAGAACGCGACCGCATGGCGCGCAAGAGCGCGAGCGAGAAGGAAGCGTGTCTGCCGGTCGTGGAGGAAGTGCCCGTCAACTGCAAGTGCGCGCTCAACGTCGCCGAACAAACCTACGATCTCTCGGTACCGCATCGACATATCCAAAAGTATCAATGTATCAATGAATCAATGTAGGTGGAAATCCCGGTCCCGATCGCCACGGTCGTGCTGCACTCGAGCGTGCCCCTCGACTTGCTCGATACAGTCAACAACCAAGCGATTCTGTGTCGGTCGCCGCCCGATGTATCGACCAACTCGCACGTGTTGGCGACGTACCGCTGCCAAGAGTTTACGAACCGGCTCGAGTTTCGCGTGCGCACGCTTGAAGGCCAATACGGCGAGATCGAGGTACTTGCTAGTCAACAGATACAAGGTTGATCAATGGATATCTGGTAGCTCACGGTGCTCGCGGACACGGTGCCCCGGTGTGCCCAAGTCGTCAAGCAGTTTATCAAACCGCTCTCGCTGCACCACCGCATCAACATTGTCGAGTCAACCGAGTTGGACGAGGCGACGATGAACTCGCTGCATTTGACTGGCGACTTTTCGCTGCTTCAAGTCCACGAGTGGGTGAGCTACTGCCTCCCCGAAGTGCCCTTGCGCCTCCAGGACGACGACATCAAAATGTACTTCCGCAACACCTTCTTTGGCAACGTGCTCGTGTGCGAATACCGGTACCAAATGGTTTCGAACACTTTGTTATGACTTTTTGGTTTAGCAAGGGCGACGCGCAATTTTCGTCCGCGTCCATCTCGACGATTGCGATTCTCAAGGAAGTCATCACAAAGGAGGCGACGACGCGCAAGATCGGCCTCGACATTAGCTTCGACATCAAGCCGTCCTCGATTCCCTTCCTCCTCAACCTTCTGCGCCCGAAACTCGACTGGAAGCAAATGATTGCGTCCCAAGTCAAAATCCTCGATGGTATCAAGGTATCAACTTGATACTTTTGGAAAAAGCCAACCATGGGGCAGGAACTGCAAATGCACGAAGCCGACCATACGCTGTGGATGTCGCCCGAGTACCAAAGCGTGCTCAAGGACGCCGACACGATCCTCGACGAGTTCAAAGCCCGACCCCGTGCGCTCAACTACCTCGCCGGCGTTCTCACGGACCTCTACGTCGACGTGTGCAAGTTCCGCGGTGTCAACGTACGTCCGGATAGTAGTTTGGTCCTATCCAATGATCCAACGATTCACCGTATGTAGCCCAAGCCGCAGATCCCGCAGCTCTACCTGCTCCTGGACCAGTACAGCTTTGATGCCCTCGTCGCGTTCTTCATGCAGCACCATTGAGCCGCGATCGACCACGTCTTCGTCCGCTAGTTGATATATATATATATATACTTAACGACAAATGCGTGGGGTTGGGTGTAGTCAAAAAGTAGTAGAATTAGTAGTAGTTTCGTCGGCCAACCGGCTCAGCCCACCATGAGCAAAATCACCTTGTAGATGGCCGTCGTCGAGCAGTAGACAAAGAGCGAGCCGGAAATGACGAGGAGAATCCACGCGCCGCGCTTGCGCCAGTCCGAGTTGGGCTTCTCCGACCGGATGCGAATGTAGCAGACGCTCGGCAGAACGTACGAGATGAGGATGCCGACGGTCGAGCCCATGATGTTCCACACTACCGCGACGCCGGGCAGCGAAAACGCGAGGTAAAAGGCCATCGCGACCAAGACGAGCGTCATCGTGACATGTGGGATGAGCGGGATCGGCTTCTCGGTCGTGTCGTCGGCCGGAGTCGCGAGCAGCGGCTGGTTCTCGTTGTGCTCGGCGCGCTCGACCGACTCGCGCGCGACCTGGATGAGGCGGTACAGCGTTCGGCGGCAGGGCAGGATGAGCAAAGGCAGCGAAAAGCAGATGGTCGTCAGAATCCCGCACCGGCCGACGTTCATGACCACGTCGTCTTGGTCAAAGTTGTTGAGGATGTCGCCTTGGACGCCACCGACTTGCTCGTACGCGTAAATGTACCCGAGCGTGCCAATGACCATGTAGAAGAACGACGTCGAGAAGACGGTCGTGACCACGACGCGCTTCAGACGGCGGCGCGTCGGCTTGTGAAGCTCGCCGTAGACGGGCAGCACGTTAAAGTGGCAGAGGAACGACGAAATGACGATCGGGAGCGCGTACATGGGGTCCTCGACGTTGTCGGCCGCGTACTTGAGCGTCGACGCGTCAAAGGACGGCGAGTTGATCTTCTCGATCGAGCGGTAAAAGATGCCAATCGCAAAGACACCGACGGTGCAGAGGCCAAGGATCGACGTGTACCGGAGCGAGTTCATGCTCTGGAGGAAGAGAAGCGGCGAGACGAGCCCAATGAGGCACATGGCGACAAGGTTTTCGTCGTGGACCGAGAGCGCGCGGCCAAAGATGAACTGGGACGCGAGCGACCCGGCAATGTCCCGCACGAGAATCACGTACCCGACAAACGCGAGGAAGATGAGGAGGATGAGCAGCACCATCGTAAAGACCTGCATGCGCTTCCCAAACGCGTTCTTGGCAATCTCTTCGTACGACTGCGCGCCCGACCGGCGCGAGCAGCTCACGAGGATGTACGACGTGAAGGAAGAGCCCATCGCGCAGAAGAACATCATGATGCAGCCGAGGACGATGCCGGAGCGCGCGATCGTGTACGGCAGCAAGAGCACGCCGCCGCCAATCAAGGTCGTGACGAGGTTCATGATGGAGCTCTTCGCGGTCGCTCGGCGCGCGGCCGAGTGCGGCGACGGGTAGAAGAACTCGTAGCTCTTCTTCTCGGCCTCGTACTGGAAGAGGTTGGGGCTCTTCAGGGACATGGCCCCTGGCGTCAGGTGCACGTTGCTGCTGCTGGTCATCGACGGAGCTAAAGGCAAAATGACCACCTCAACTGCAAACTCAGTTCGTAGTGGAATATAATAAAATGATTCGTACCGCAAGTTCAACACCTTAAGCTTTGCCTTGGTGTTTGTATGCAAGTGCCATCTGGACGCGCTGCCACAAGGATAAAAATGTGGCTTTCGACAAAAGATTTTATTTGCCGGGCAGATGGCGCCGCTATCCGGATGGCCGCGGTATCTTGGCGCCTTGCCGCGCTGCTGACCCCACGCTCGACCCTGCCAGGGCAGGCCGTACGCTCACGACACGAGTAAGAAGAGACACAAAGCACTCGATCGTACGAGTACTGTGTTGCGCAACGCGGCCTGTATTTATAGAAGTAATGGCGGCGCTGTACCTTTGGTGGCGGGACATGTCCAGCGATGTGTAACTCCGACCGACGCCATGACGCCCCGTGTCAATCCCCATGTCAATTGCTCGCGCCGAGGAGGATGTGCCGGACGCTCTGAGCTTGTGGCCGGCACCGTTGGGTGAAAGAACTTGACGTGGCAGGGCGCTGGGCGATGACTTGCAGCGTATCCGGACAAAAACGCTTGGAGTTTGCGCAATAAGATGTTGACCCGAACGTCGATTTGGCCATCCGTGTATCAACGCGCCGGCCAAGGCGACCGACGATTGCAATGGTGATGTCGACAGAGTGGGAGCGTCGCCAGGGATTCCAAGGATGCGCGAGATTCCGCGGCAATGTCGCGGCCCGCAGCGTCGTCTCTAGTCGGCGGCTGGCGACCGTGCGACACCAGCGCAGAGATGCGATTGTGTCTTGGACTGCGACACACAGCCTCTTGGTGCCGCCCGCAGCTGCGAAAGCAAAATAGAGTGCAGTCGCTCGGCCCACGATCGTCAGGGACGCCAGCGCTGGCGCCATCGACGTACACTATTTGCCGACGGCAACCTGGCGTCAACATGGACGGCCCACGACGGAACGTGGGAAAGGCGTCAACACGCGTGTCAAAGCGACGGTCTGCACATGCAGCTTCCACGCGCCTGCACACCCTTGGAGGGACTGGCGCAGAGACCAGCGCGACGTTCCCCTGTTTATCGTCACCGACCATTTTAACACTACTACCCGCTCACAGTACTTGTAGTGTGTTTGCGTGCCTGAGATCTTTCGTTTCGACCAATCCAATAGCGTCCAGTACGAATTATACTCTATTTCAACCAATGGCATCGATTTATAAAACGAGCCCAGGATTGGACAAAAAGACGATCTGCGAGCGACACGATTGGCTGCGGGCCTTAAATTCGACGCATCTCGCGCTGCGTCAATCCACCCGTTCCTAGAAAAGACGACGACGATGCTCGCGCCGCAACAAGAAGTCGAAGTCGACGTACGATGATTGCGATCCTCTGGCGCATGGGCTCATGGGCGCATGCGGGGTAGGTCCGCAAGGAAGACCAGGACCGCATCAACGAATTTGGCCGCAACAACTCGCGCTTGGCCGACGTCCGCGACGAGGTCAAGGCGCTCAAGGTGCGATCCTGCTGCACCGTACCGTGCAACTTAGACTCGCCGCCATATAGGACAAGCTCGAGACGCTCGACGATGCCAACACGGAAATCATGATGGGCGAAGGCGACAATGTCCAGTATGGCAATCACACGTCGCATTGAACGTCGGGCTCATCGCTGCTTGTGTAGGCTCTTCATCGGCGAAAGCTTTGTGCAGGTCTCGGAAGAGTACGCCCAAGAGTACCTCGAAGCCCAGACGGAGGTATCGGTCGATGGCTCCACGCATGACGTACCATGATGACGTAGAAAACCCAAGCCAAGGTGGAGAAGCTGCAGGCCGAAGAGGCGTCGTTGGAGGCCCGCCAGGCGGTGAGTCCGCTCTGTGGTACCGATGCACTCATTCGCATATTGCGATCTCTAGGCGCTCAAGAAGGTCCTCTACGCCCGCTTTGGCACGAGCATCAACTTGGAAGACAAGTAATTTTGCCACACGAAGCGTTCAACATGCGACTGTGCTGTGTATTCCTTTGCAGTATCAATGGTCGTGGGACTTGGCTTCGGCCTGCGCGCCGAGCTCCTTGGAGCGGTCGTAAGCCGCCCAAATCGAGTCGGCAATCACAGCGCGGAACCCATTCTTCTCCGCACGGTACATGGCGGCGGCGGTCGTGCCACCTACGTACAATCGTGGTTCATCGAGACATTCGTCGTCTCAGCCAAATCGGACCGGGACTCGTAATGTTGTTGCGAAGCACGACTGGGTGCAAGCCTGACGACTGCATGTACAGCGCCGACCCGAGCATCGTCTGCTGCACCAGTTTCTAGGACGTGGTTGAGCATCTTCGCAGATCTTAGTGCGAAGCGACTACCTGCGCAACCGTGCGGCTAAAGCCCATGTGGACACCGGCGTCGATCATGGCTTCGGCGACAAGGAAAAAATAGGCTACGAGCGTTCACGAGTGGTGGCGTGCGCGTAGCCATGCATGTTGTACCTGGACCCGAGCCCGAGAGCGCCGTGGCCATATCGAGGTTCTTCTCGTCCGCGACAAACACTTGCTTGCCAAACGCGCCGAGGATTTTCTTTGTCTACATGCACGCAACTTACAGTCACCGAGCCGGGAGCACGCAATGTGTATACGAGATCATGCTGGACGTCGCTGACGTTGGATGACTGCGTCCAGACCGTGATGCCTTCGCCAATCATGGCAGGCGTGTTGGGCATCGACCGCACAATGCACGTGTCGGGGCCGAGCTCCTTCTTGTACGCTAGTCGTCCGTGGTGAGACCAGTATGGAACAGCCAGGGTAGTACCATCGATCGTGACGCCGGCCACGATCGAGATGACGAGCGCATTTGGGTCGAGATACTTTTTCAAATCCTCAAAGACCTACAGACGTAGAATAAGTTCCTAGTCGAGCGTTGGCGGTTTACCGCTTGCTTGAGCACTTGGGGTTTGACGGCGACGATCACCACGTCGGCGCCGACGAGCGCCTTCTTGTTCTTATCGACGGTCTCGACGTGCATTTGGTCAAACTTGTCGCGTGTTTCTAGTCATCATGCCGTCGTCTTAGCCATGGCGGTGGAGCTGGGATTCGAGTACCCGGGCTCGGCGCCGAGACGAGGACCTGGCTCGGCGGCAAGAGCTCCTGTGTCATCATGCCCGTAATGATGGCCTCGGCCATGTTGCCGCCACCGATAAACGCGACGCGGTTCACGTTGAGCGTCGGGTTCGGGCCCATGTTCTCGTCTTCGTCGTCTTCGTCGGCACGCGTGCGCTTGGCCGACTTGGTGTACATGGGCGCGTACTTCTCTAGCACGGCCGAGTGCGACCGGTACCGGACCAGAGGCGTGGCCGGCGTCTCGAAGAGCGACGAGGCAAAGGCAGCGCGGACGACGCGGGACCGGCGGCGGAGGGTGGCAGTCGCGACGCGGAGCATGGCGATTCTGTGGTTGGAAGCAGGATATTTTCGAAATACTTCAACTGCGACGGGTGCACGTCTATTACAATAGCTTGAATTGAGTATGCAGATCCAGCCACCTGCTGCTGGGTTCACCATATGGTGGCACCACCAGCACCACCACAAGATAAATCGACACTATGGCAACCGGATTCGGATGATTTGTGTCGTCGCAATTCTGCGATCCTGACGCATTTTAGGCAAAGGCCGGTGCTAGGGTCTCAAGGCAGCGTTGGAAGCATGATAGTATCGTAGGATTCTAGGTGAATACTATATTACTAAAATACGCACAAGAGAAACGTGGCGAGATGGTCCTTGCGTGAACGTGTCGCCATCGCAAGGTCTTTGTCTGCCATCGATTGCTTTCTAATGCTTTTGAGCAATAAATAGCAAGCATTTATAAAGCCTGTTTGTATCCGGAATGCTCTCGAAGCGCCGGATACAGCGATGATGTAATGTGATTGGTGGATATTCCGACAAGTATTGCGAGCGATGAGCACGCTGGCCGCGGGAGCTGACCAACTCGGGCTTGAGCGCTTGGCCATCGACGCCCTCGGCGCCTCGATGCGTGCGATCAACCACTGCGTCGACTCCATCCGAGCAGTGCCATTGGACGCGACGGCGGCCATGACAGACAACATCCTGCAAGCGATGGGCATCAAAGCGGATGTTGGCCATGCCAACGTTGGCTCGGTCGTCGCATCACGTCTGGTCGCTCTTCTGCAAGACCTCGCCACCGCCATTGTCAAAGGCGAGGCACTCGAGGTACCCAGAATATGCCTTCGAATCCATACGTATGTCGAGCGCTAGACCACACGCCCGCCGGATGCGAATCCCGCCAAGCCGCGCGCGCCGCTGTGCCTCTTGAGTCTGCGCGACTACACGGGCGTCCAGGCAGCCATCGAGCTGCTCGTGACGTGGGGCATGTACCCGTGTGTCGAAACTGGCATTCTCGTGCCAATCGATCAGCGCGTCGTGTCCAAGACCATGAAGAGTACGCAGTTTTCCCAACCGCCTACAGTCTCACGGGTGTATCTAGTTGCAAAGCCGGTGGTCGCCCACGGTAGTCAGCTGCCGACCGCGTCGCCGCACGACCAGCTCTACACCGTCGTTTCGTGCCTTCTCACCGTGCTGCAGCTCTCGCAGTTCAAACCGATGCTGCTGCCGGCGTACCTCCGTGATATCTTTGCCGCGCTCGTGTACGAGCGCCATGTGTCCAAGGGCCCACACTCGCTTGCCGCCCAAACGCTCCTGGATGCGCTCATGGACGACCTCCCGCTTCGCGTCACGATGAGCAGCGTCCGCGCCGTCTTGGGGCAGTGCCACCGGTCGCCCAGTACTCGATTCCTTTGCCTACTTCTCGAATCCTCACTGCAATGTACAGATGCGATGTTCAAGACCCAGTGCGGTCTCCTTCTCACAGCGTGCGTGCTCAAGCCTGGCGGCGTGCACTCGACCGTCGAAGTGCTTTTGAGCAATGTCGACGAAGGCAACACGCAAGCACGCATGCAAGTCGCCAGTCTCGTACGTTCTTGATAGACTGATAGATTGATACGAAACCGTTGCCGTATAGATTGCGCGCTGCCCGCGTGGGTACGAACGCGATGCGTACCTCGCCGCGGTCGCACCGCAGCTGCTGCAGCTACTGAGTGCAAAGGACTTGCCCCAAACCGCCAAGCTCCTTCGGGAAACGACGGGCTTGATTCTGTGCCAACTCATCTTGGAGTATCCGCTTGCGCACGTCGACAGCACGCTCTTGCAGCCGCTGCTCGGACCGCTCCTGCGCGTCGAGAGCCAGCCACGAGACGTCTTTGAGAAGAGCGACGACATCCACTTCATCGCCACCGAAGACGAGCTCGGTGCTTGCCTCGCCGCGCTCAACGGTACGCACCGCTTCCATCATATGCTGTGTTGAGTTTTCATGGTAGTCATGCTGCTGGGGCCGCCGCCACCGGCGCCCGTGCTTCTCGCGCTTGCGCCGTTCTTTCGTCCGCTTGTTCTGCTCTACGCCTTTTGCGTCGCAAGGTAGTAGTACATGCCTTCGATCGAGCGTCCATCTGCATTGGGTGTGCGCTAGTAAATCCTACTGGAAGGAGACGGTGCAGCAACTGCTCGCAGGTAGGTCAGCCCAAGAGACGCGCTCATACAGAGTGGTATAGCGTACATTCAAGCAGCGCCGTTGGCGGCCTTGCTGCTGCAGTGCGCAGTCGCACCTGTGAACCCGACGCACCGCGCCAGCGTACTGCCCGTCGGCTTTGCGTCTGCTTCACATCTCGCGTGTACGTTCTCGGCGGGTGGCTCGGGCGGCGCCGCCATCACCGCCCTCGACACGCATTATCCCACTGACGTGATCGTTGCTGGTGTCGTCGACCTGCTCCAGGCGCCAGCGCTCGAAGCCTGCGATGTTGTCGGCGATCTCTTCACGTCGCTTTTGACCAGCTACATGCAGCTCAAGACCGGTGCGTCGTCCACGTCATCAGCAACGGCTGGCATGGAGGCCTATGCTGCCGTAGTCCAAGCGCAAGAGAGTGCTCCGTCAATGTTGCAGCTGCTCGTCGCTCTCACCGAGGTCGTGGGCCCCGCCGTCTTGCGCAGCGGCGCGTCGATTCTGCAGTGCCTCGTGACCGTCATCGACATGTACACGTCGTCGACGTCGACGCACTCTGTGTACACGCCGCCCTCGTCCAATGACGACGACGACGATGAGACAGCCATGGACGTGCTGAGCGTCTGCCTTGGTATGGTCACCACGATCCTCGAGGTCGGCGCGCGCGACCGGGCGCATAACGAAGAAGCGCTGCTCAAGCAACTGCTTCCGTCGCTCGAGGCTCTCTCGATGCACCCGAAAATCGACATTGCCGAGATGGCGTCGGAGCTTCGCTTGCAGCTGCTGGCACGGGCGTCGCACGCCGAGCCCGAGCCCAAGTTCACGGCGCTCACGTTCGCCAACATTCTTGCGCTGTCGGAGAAGGACCTCCAGAGCCCGTCGGTGCCGTTGCGGGCGCGCGGCCTCGTGCGCTTGAACAAACTCATTCGGAGCCGAGAGGCCATTGACGTCGCCGCGCTCATGAAGCTCTTCCTCGCGCACCTCCACGACGTCGAGAGCTACGTGTTTCTGGCGTCAATTCAAGTACGTTGTGCTCTATTGCGCGGGATGTGTGGGAGTGCACGCACCTTAGGCGCTCGCGAGTCTGGCCGACATGCACCCAACGATTGCGATCCCGATGCTCCTCAACGCAGCGACCGACGCGACGGCGACTCTTTCGCTCGATCAGCGCATCAAGCTCAGCGAGGCGCTCATGTTTACGGCGCGGCGATGCGGCGAGGTCCTGCCCGCGTACAGCCGAGGCTTTGTGCACGCGTACTTGGGCGCGATCCGCACGACGTCGGCCACGACCGACTTGGCCGACGCCACGTACCGAGCGAGCTGCCTCTCCAACTTGGCCGAGGTTGACCTGATGCCTATGGTTGTTTTACGTGCTTATACGCATGCCTACATGTAGGTCTGCGGTCTCCTGCGCTGGGCGATTCATCCGTTCTTGACCGATGTCCTCCTGGTCGTCAAGGACGTTCTCCAGGTCGAGCGCGGTCATACTGAGCCGCAGATTGCGCTGCGCCGCGGCGCCGTGTACGTGCTACACCAAATGCTCCACGTACGTTTGGTATTTGCATCGCTGGTGCTGACGGTGCATGCGTGCTGTAGCTCATGGGCCGGGACGTGTTTGCGATCGCATCCGAGCACATGACGCCCATCTACCGGCTGCTCAAGGGCGTCGCGGGCGACTCGGACAGCGTGTGCGTCTTCCATGCGACGCAGGCGCTGGCCGAGCTCGATGGTCTCATGCGTGGCGAGCTCTTCCAGGTTGGGCGGTCATCGTCGATGGTCCAGCTGCTTTGAGGTTCGACAAGAATAAATTTGGATTTCCAGCAAAATAGATCTCGGCCGTTTGGATTGGTCGTTGTATTTCAACGTCGCTTCCGATTGGCCACCGGAGAATAGCGTTGAGCATGGCGAAACAGCGTTTGAGCGTTGAGCATGCCAAGTCGGCGAGGATAGCATGCATACGCAGTCAAGATTTAGAGGTATGAAGCGAGCGCTCGACGTATCCGAAGCGGAGTCGACCCAGGTCCGGGCCAAGGCGCGCAGCGACCTCGACAAGCTCGGCGAAGAGGGCGTCGTGCGCCACGTCCTCTCGTACCTCGACGTCAAGGACCACCACGTGGCCAAGGCCGTCTGCCGCGGCTGGAAAGGCCTGATCGAGACGCTGGACATGGCGGTCCTCGACCTGAGCGTGCGCTCGCCGCTCCATGCAAAGAACCTCGAGGCCGCGTTCCTCTCGACCATCAACAGCTACCGCGAAGTGCGCTTGATCAACTTTACGGGCCAGCGCTCGCTCTGCGACCGCGACCTCCTCGTACTCACGTCGTGCTTTTGGTCGTCGCTCGAGACGATCGTCGTCGACGACTGCCTCGACATCACCGACTTTGGCCTCCTCGCGATCCTCAACGCGCAGTCGCAGCGCCTCCATACGGTCTCGTTCCGCAACTGCAAGCTCGTGACCGGGCGCTTCGCGCAAACAGCGATCACCGGCCACCACCCGTCGCTGCACACGCTCGACTTTCACAACACGCGGGTCGGCCTCCACCTCGTGCAGCACTTGGAGACGCGGTTTCCGTCGCTCCAGACCATTGTCGCGTCGCACACGCCGGCGCACTACGAGCTGCTCTGCGCGTCGCCGTGGGCCGACCTCCAAACCGAGTGGGCGCGCTGCGTCACGCACCAGCTCACCAAAGTCCATTTCTCGATCGTGCTCAAGGACTTTGGCGCGCTCCAGCACCGCATGCCGCTCCGCACGGTCTTTGAAAAAACGCTTTTGCGCAGTGCAAACGCGCTCGTCGATCTGCCGCTCGACAGCGAGAGCTACGCGTCCGCGCTCCTCTACGTGTGCGAGCACGACATTGAAGACCTCGTGCCCATCCTCCTGAGCCTCGGCGCCGACGTCGAAGTCACCAACAAGGACGGCGCGACACCGCTCTGCCTCGCGGCGACCAGCGGGTGCCTTGGCGCGGTCGACGCGCTCGTGAAACAGGGCGCGTGCGTCAACGCGCGGACGCTCTCGCTCGCGACTCCGCTCTACTTTGCGTCCGAGATGGATTGGACCGAGATCGTCGCGACGTTGCTGGCGCACAATGCGCGCACAGACGCGACAACGACGTCCAACACGACACCGCTCTGCGTCGCGGCCAAGAACGGGTCACGCTCGACCGTGCGGCAGCTCATTCGGCACCGGTCGCGGCGCCCGAGCTTCGTCCGCGGCCTTCACGCGCCCAAGCCGACGCCCGAGTGGGTCCTTGCGCTCTGTTTGGCATGCGAGCGCAGCCACCACGAGATCGTGCTGGACCTCCTCAACCTCGGCTTGGACCCCAACGTGCTCATGGACAATGGAGTCACGCCGTTGTACCTCGCGTGCCAGATGGGCCACCACAAGATTGTCGAGACGCTCTTGGCGCGCGGCGCTGACCCCAACTTTACGCGCGTCGGCGGCGTGAGCTGCCTGTACATTGCGAGCCAAGAAGGCAAGCTCGACGTCGTGAGCTGCTTGACCAAGTACGCGGTGAACGTATCGGCGGTGATGGACGACAAGAGCGCGGCCTTGCACATCGCCGCGCGCATGGGCCACCGCGACATTGCGCTGCATCTGCTCATGCACGGCGCCGATCCCAACGGACAGACGCGGTCCGGCTTGACGCCGCTTTTGATTGCGTGCGAAGAAGGCCATGTCGCGCTCGTTGCCTACTTGCTCTCGCTCCCGAGCGTGCAGCTCAATCTGCAGACGCACAACGGCACGACGCCGCTCTTTATCGCGTGCCAGCGCGGCTTTCGCGACATCGTGGCGCTCCTCTTGGTGGCCGGCGCGGACGTCAACGTGGCCAAAGCCAACGGCACGAGTCCGATCGACGCGGCGAGCATGCTCGGCCACCGCGACATTGTCACGCTCTTGCTGCGCCACGGCGCGCGCGTCGGCGGCCTCGCCTTGCACTTTGCAGAACGGCGAAAGGACACGAGTCTCCTCGCGCTACTGCTGCAGCAGCACCAAGCGCAGTGGTATGCGCCGGAGGTCCCAACAATGGTCGACTATGTCCAATAACCTATAAACAACGACAATTCAAATTTATTATCCATCGAGCGTCTACTAGCAAGTACGAACCCTAACCCTCTCCATATACCAGGACGACTAGTATTAAGTTTTCGTTGTGCTGGATGGCGCATCGAGCAAGGGTGCTTCGATCGTGATCGGGCGCTTGGTGAGCGGATGCAAAAACTGAACGCGCATGGCGTGCAGCCATAGGCGGGTGCTCGCGGCGCCACCGTAGCGACGGTCGCCGTCGATCGGGGCACCGAGAATGTCGGCGCAGTGGCGTCGCAGCTGGTGCTTGCGTCCGGTCGACGGCTGCAGCTCCAGCAAGGCGGTGCGCCCGACGCGCTCTAAGAGCCGGTAGGTTGTGCGCGCCGGCTTGGCCTCCAACGGATGATCGATGACCCCTTCTGTGGCCAGACCACCGGTGCTTGGCCACGTGACGTGTGCGAGGTACGTCTTGTGCACCTAGCGCCGTCGTGAGTCCCGCTCTGTAGACGCAAGTCGAGCACCTCTTCGGTGCGAAACATCTCTGCAAGCTCGGCGGCCGCGAGCCGCGTCTTGGCGAGTAGCAAGACGCCCGAGGTACCTACGCACGCCCATCGCACCTGGCTGCTGTCCGTCGCGTACCTTTGTCGAGACGGTGAACGAGTTTGCACTGCGGGTAGCGCGTCGCGACCGAGTCGAGGGTCTTGGAACCGAGCTGCGTCGCGAGGTTCGTGGGCTTGAAGACGGCGAGGATGGCATCGTCCTCGTACAAAACGGGCAGACGTGGAAGCGACGGCGTCGGCGTTGGCGCGGGCAATGCGTCCGCGATTAGCTCGGCGTAGAGATGCGCTTGGATACCAATGCGGTACTTGGCATCGGCCATGAGCTTGTAGCTAGCATCGGCCTTGTGCTTGGTGTTGTCGAGGACGTCAACGAGCACAATGCGCTTCTAGAAGGCGACGTCAGCAGTAGCATATCGACAGGAGGACGAGCGCACCTCTCGGAGATGGCGCTGGAAGAAGCTCTGCGGTCGCTTGAAGTGGACCTTGAGCCACCGGTCCAAGCGCATCTTGGCATCGTCCTTGCCGATGGCGAGGAGCTTCATGCTGAAGACTACTACTATGTTGACGCTAGCAGCACCCAACTTTAGCCTTGGTGCAAACGAAAGCGCAAATTTAGTGCGATGCTATTCCGCGGTACAGCATCAATGTACCCTTGCTGTGGGGTTCAAGTAGGCTTGTTGAGGATGCGCACTTGGCCTGGCCGTGCCATGACTGCTTGGGAGCGCTTGGTCGGCAAGAGTTGCGTGATATTAGCGCGCGCGGTGGTCACAGCCGGAGTTTTGACCAATCGAATGCTGCTCTGCGGTATGGTCCAATCACAGTCGGCTTGTTCAAATTCAAACCCTCGCCCATCGACGACGTCCAGCACGATGAGCCAGCCAGCGTCAACGTACTCGTTCCCGGTGCTCAAGATGTCGGACCTCTTCCTGCATCTCAAGGGCATGAGCATCACGTTCGCCGAGGATGACATCCGCAACTGCGAGCCGAGCGCGGTAGACGGCGACGACCCTGCGCATGGCGCTCATGCAGTCGTAGGTGCGTCGGGTCATCGAAGACTTTATCCTTGTCATCATGGGCATCGGCAAAGACGAGCTGTGCCAGCCTGCGCTCTCGGGCCTCAGCGCGCTCGAGTACCCGCAGCTCCACGAAGACTCGATTCCCGAGATCGCGTACTACCGCACGGCCTGCCGGCTCACGCTCGCCGCCGGCGTCAACGACTTTGGCTGGGCCGACGTGCAAAAGCCGACGCTCAAGCGCGTTCGGCGCATCCTCAGCGCGCTCATCAACTTTACGCGCTTCAAGGAAGAGCGCACGACGTTCCTCGCGCAATACGAGAAGAAGACGGTATCGATCTATCTACTTGCATGACCGACACCAAGGAAGAAGATGCAGTGAATGAGGTATGTAGGACGACGAACTGCGCTTGCGCCAAGAAGCCGAAGACGAGAATGCAGCCTTGCGGCGCCAGCTCGACGAGCTCCGGTAGCGTCGACCGCACTGTCCTCTGCCACACGCAATCGTAGGGCTCGGCAAGCGAACGAAGCGCCGGCGCTGCAGCAGGTCATGGAAGAGTGCGTCATCCTCGAAGGCGAAATCAACGTACTCAACAAGCGCCAAGCCGTGCTTCGCCATGAAAACGCTGGCTTGAAGAACCAAAGCAACCAGCTCCGCGATGACTACGTACACGCAACTCACTCCCGTGTCCATACTGTGATGCCTTCAACTAGGCGTCAGTGCAATTCGCAGTCCTCGAGGCCAACAAGACGACAGAGCGCCTCCAGAGCAAGATTGTGAGCTCACCCGCTCGGTTCAAGTCGGTGCGTCAGCTATCGTGGAGGCTACCAACACGCAACTCTCGTTTCCCCAACAGGAAATTTCCGACATTGCCGTGCAAGTCGATGCGTCCAAGGAAGAGCTCGACCTCTTGGACCGACGCACGACCGAGCTGCAGATGACCCACGATGTGTTTGCCCGGGCCGACAAGGTAGAACGTGGGTTAAAGGCTGTGACGTAATCGCGGGGTCGGGTCTAGGAAACCAACAAGGCCATTGAGCTCATGCAAGAGACTGAAGTGGACACGGCGCGCTGCAAGGCAGAGAAGGACAACGTCAAGGCGCAGCACCAGCTCATTGAAGAGAGCTACAACAAGGCCAAGCACGCAGTCGCCCACCACGCGGTTCGCATCATCGATGTCCTTCGAACGCGACGCTCATCTTCTCCGTAGCGCCTTCAAAAGCTGTTGCAGCAGCGCAAGGAGCAGCTCGAACAGTACAAGCTGCAAGGCTCCAAGAAGATGCAGGCTGCGGAACACGTACCGTTTGTCATGAAGCATGGAGCGGTTGGGACGGAGGAATTCATGCGTAGGCGCTCGAGTCGGCCTTGAACGAGTTGGGTCAGCGCCAGGAAAAGACACGCGGTATTGAACTGGCGATCAGCACCAAGCAGCAGTCGGCGCAGGAGCTGCAGCGCAAGGTACACTGCCTTCATGGTCGTAAATGTATTATCAACATGTGTCGAGTAGATGCAACAAGAGCAGAAGGAGTACGAGCACAAGCTGCGAGACATGGAAGAGGTATACCATCTCGAGTCCGTGGCGCTGCAAAACCTCTTGGTAGACGTTCATCCAGATGGAAATGCAGGTCAAGGCGTACAACCGCAGCTTGCTGCAAGTCATGGCCGAGCCGGCGCCGTAATCACACTGTTGTTAGGCTATCTAAGTGGACAAGCTGTATCTATCTCACTCGTGTTATTGCTTCCACGCTCAGCCCTCGAGTGTTATAGCAAATGTCATAATGCGCCAAACAATCTGAATTGAAAGCTTCTAGTCAAGCACATATGACGGCGAATGGCCTTATAGATTCTACTCTACAAGTAGTAGGACCCGGTACGTGCTCTAGTTAGTAGGATAGCTACCTACTAAGGTGTAGCTAGCAAGATACGGCTTCTCGCCGCTTCAAAAGCCGGCTCCGACACCACTTGGGTTTACACAAACAATTGTTGTGTCGACACTGCAGTGGCCTCGACACTGGTCACTGTCGTAATGGTATCCAGATTGCTGGAAGATCGACGAAGGAACCGGGATGGGTTCGGGTGTCGGCTGAGTTCAAGTGCAATCGACCGGCGGCGTCGACAGCCGCTGCATCGGGCGCATAAAAACTGCATTTGACCGCGGTTAAATGGGCAAAATGACAACTTGTGCATACCACATGTGGGAAGCGGCCGTCGCTGCGGCGGAGCCCGTTGAGCTCTCCGTTGGCGCCAAGCTGTCAAGATGGTGGATACATCGGCACTGGCGATGTCACCCGACTTCACTTCGTTTTCTCAAAACGAATAACGTCACCCAATTCCGTTTAACGTATTGGATTGAAGAGTAAAACGCAAATGACCGGCGCGGACCCGGCCGCAGATCATTTTGGATTTTAGCAGCAGCATGCACAGCCGCTTGGGTCTTCGCCTTGCCTCGTCGGTCGTCCGCGCCGCAGGTTTGCCCTGCATATGAGGAAGTCGAGGCTCATGATGGACACGCTTAGGCCCGCTTGGCACGCAGGCGCAGAAGCGCTCGGTGGCCTTCTCGCATGGCAAAAAGGGCCTCCAGGAACTGCTCCATCGCAACAAGGAATGGGCAAGCAACGTCAAGAAAGACGACCCGACGTACTTCTCCAAGCTCGCAGACACGCAGACGCCCGAAGTGCTCTGGATCGGTACGCTTCGCCACGTCGCATGCTCGAGTCTCACGCGCCACGTAGGCTGCTCGGACTCGCGCGTGCCGGCCAACCAGATTTTGGACCTTCCGCCGGGCGAGGTGTTTGTGCACCGCAACATTGCCAACCAGTTTTGTACGTTGTCATGACGACGCTATACCATGCTCATGCCATCCTTGCCCTAGTGAGCACCGACTTGAACGCGCTTTCCGTGCTCGAGTACGCCGTGAACGTACTCAAAGTCAAGCACGTCATCGTGTGTACGTTGCCATGCTCTGTTCTTACGTCGACGCAACCTCATTGCTGGCTTCAGGCGGGCACTACGGCTGCGGCGGTGTCAACGCGGCCTTGTCCCAACAAGAGTTTGGACTCGTTGACAACTGGCTTCGCAGCATCAAGGACATTTACAGCGACAACACGGCAGTCTTTGAGCGTAACACGCAATGCACGAGCTCGCAAGGTCATATTACCACGTGTAGGCCTCTCGGACGACAAGAAGAAATCCGACTTGCTCACAGAACTCAACGTGGCCAAGTCGGTCTATAACGTCTGCCACACGCGCATCGTTCAGAACGCCTGGCAGCGAGACCAGGAGCTGCAAGTACATGGCTGGTGCTACCGGTACACCTGCGTGGAAGCTCATCACCGCAAACATCGATGGTTGCGTAGACTCAAGGACGGTATCATTCGCGATCTGAAGATTTGCATCTCGGGCGAGGAGCAGGTCGAGGCGATCTACCGCAAGATGATGGAGAAGACGACGCCCGAGCTCTGAGCTCTGCGTGGTATCCCGTCTGCGTCAACCTTGTCCAATAAACCGCATAACATGAAGTTGGCTGATGCAGTCGTCACTTCGCTATACTGTCGACCTGCCAAGTCCATACCCGATACAATGGATGGAGCTACCGTGTCGTATGCGCCTTGCGTGCGTTGCCACGGATGTCGTCCTGGCCAAGCTCCATGGCCAGCTGCTGCCGCTCACGGCGGAATCTGTGCACCCGCATCTGATCGGTGGAACGGTGGGCTGGCGAGGAGCTGCTGCGGCGAGGATGACTAGCCTTGGCCCAGCACCGCATCTACCAGCGACCATGACCATCCTTGCCGTTGTTCTGCCAATGCTGCAGCGACGACCACGCGGAAGCCGTCAGCGCATGCTGCTGCCGCTCGCCAAGATCGCATCTTCTGCCCATCATTACCATGCGAATAAGATATGTGGTGCGTGTGAATAATTCATTTTAAGAGGTAGTGTTCGATTATGCGTTGTGGGGGTTCTGTGCCGGATTTTTATGTCATATTTTAAAATAATACACAACGAGCGGCGTATTCTTCTTGAGGCAATTTTTATCGTACTTATAATTTGTATCACACGACATGAAATAAAATACACACGGTTTTTAATGCGTTAGTATTTTTTTCAAACGAGTATTTAATTTTTCGGCCCCAAACCAGCCATTCCCAAATTCGCATACGAGCAAGATGGACGGCGTAGTGTACGAGCAAGACGACCACCACCAGGAGCCCGAGCACCACCACGCCGACCATGGGCATGGCCATGGGCATGGCCACCATGATGGCGGCGACATGGGCGCCCACAAGCAAGCCTCGTACCACAACGACGATCAGAGCGGCGGCTACTACGCGGACGCGGGCCACATGGGCGGGTACAACTCGGCGCCGCCGGCCGCGGCCCACCAGTCGACGGGCGCGGGCAAGATCTTTGTCGGTGGTGTGAGCTGGGAAACCACGGAAGACAACTTGCGTTCGCACTTTGGCAAGTACGGCGCGCTGACGGACGCGGCGCTCATGAAGGACAAGTACTCTGGCCAGCCGCGTGGCTTTGGCTTTGTGACGTTTGAGGACCCTTCTGGTAGCTATAGAGGCGAGGACGTAGGACGCTGATCGTCGTCGATTGTAGTGATTGAGCGTGTACTGAGCGATACGCACACGTTGGACGGGCGCAACGTTGAAGTAAAGCGCGCCGTACCGCGCGACAGCCAAGGCGCGCGGCCGCAGGGCGGGTCGGCCGGCGGCTATAGGTTCGTCTCGATTAGATGCTCCTTGCTCGTAGTGATCACTGGTAGCGAAAGCTTTGTGCTTGAAAGGAGGCAGGAGAGTGCAGTAGCATCAAGCACAGGCAGATGTAACGAGGAGTCGATTTCCCCACATCTATGGTCTCTTGTCCACCGCACTCTCTTGCCGCCCTGCGCCAGCCCACTCGACGAGGTCTGTGAGCGTCCACTGACGTCTTGTGTGCTTGTGTAGCGACCGGTATGCGTCGGGCGGCCGCTCCACCGAGTCGAAGAAGATCTTTGTCGGTGGGCTGCCTCCGTCCGTCACCAACGACGACTTTCGCACGTACTTCGAAGACTATGGCAAGATCACGGACGCCATCGTCATGATGGACCGCGACACGCAGCGGTCGCGCGGCTTTGGCTTTGTGAGCTTTGAAGAAGAAGGCGCGGTCGCCGAAGTCATCTCCAAGTCGCACGAGCTCCATGGCAAGGTCGTCGAGATCAAGCGCGCCGAGCCCAAGGGCGAGATGCGCGGCGGTCGCGGCGGCTACGACTCTGGCTACGGCGGCCGTGGCCGCGGCGGCTATGGTGGTCGTGGCGGCTACGGCGGTCGCGGCGGCGGTCGCGGTGGTGGCTACGGCGGTGGCTACGGCGGCGGTGGCGGCTACGGCGCTGCGGGCTACGGCGGCGGTTACGGTGCGGCGGGCTATGGCGGCGGCGGCTACGGCGGTGCTGCGGCTGCGGCGGGCTACGGTGGCTATGGTGGCTACGGCGGCTACGGTGGCTACGGCGCCGGCGGCTACGGCGGCTATGGTGCTGGCGGCTACGGCGGTTACCCGCCATACGATCCGTCGGGCGCACCGCCGGAGGGCGGCGATGCCGGCGGCGCCGAGGGTCAGCCGAGCTACGACGACCCGACCGGTGGGTACCCGCCGTCCGGCGGCTACGGCAGCTACCAACGTCAAGGCCAGCAAGGCGGCGGCAAGTCGGACCGCTATCGCCCTTACTAAACATGGACGCGGTTTTGCCCCCTTTTGTGCATTGTAATACTAACAAAACAACTACAACGACTGCCCACGCGCACTCGTTTGTGTGATACGCTCCAGAAACGGGGCAAGCGCGGCCCAGAGCGCGTCTTGGACTGGCGCCGTCGCATCCGCTGACGTGCAGCGCGACGGCGTTGGCGTCGACAGCAAGCGCGTCACATGCGATGCCAACGAAGCCTCGTCGACGCAGTGAATGGGAGCGGCAATCGTCGCCAGCGTCGCGAGCACCGACGTGCAGTTGTCCATATGCGGGCCGTGCAGCACCGCGCACCTAATCTCACTACTGAGCCATAAGGGCAATAAGAAATCAGCGCACCCCGAGCGCAATGGCTCGAGCACGTTGTGGCCGCCGACGTCGACGAGCGATCCTACGCCAAGCGTCGGCTTCGAACGGGTATAGTACGTCGTACCACCGACAAAGGCGATGGGCGACACGTCAAAGTACAGCTGCGTTTCGCCCTAACCGAGTCTCAGTCCTATCACCTCGCCTTCCGTGTAAGGGTCGTACGATGACGTCGACAATAAAGACATCGGTGTCGGGCTTGGGAGTGCTGTCGGTGGCGCGCCGCTGGGTTCGCAGCGGCGTGGTCTAGCGCCAGACAATGAGCGACCTAGTTGTCGAGCTCGGTCTACCGTGTGGATGCCATCTTGAATCGCGTCGCAGCGGTGCGGATGCCGAGGAATGAGCAGGAGCAACGCGCCGGGATGCGCTCGCCGAATCTCCATGTGCGCGCGTACGCAAATGGCTTCTTCGCCGTCGTGCGTGCTCACGGCGACCCAGACGCAGCGACCTTGAAGCGCGTCCTCGAGACGTGCGCGTGCAGCTGCGTTGACTGCTTGCTTGGCCGAGACTAGTCCGTAGGTTTGCAGCGAGACACGAGCCATCGTCAAGGACGTACGGAATTTCAAGTCGCCCACGTACTTGGCCGACGTGACGCCAAGGGCCTGGAACCGGTAGAGGTCCTACGACGTCGACTCTGAGCTCGTCAGCCGTATCGCAGTGCAACCTCGGGGCTTTGGCACAGCGTGAGTGATGCGAACGGGGCGAGCAGGTGCTGCGCCAGCCGCCGCCCAAGCCACGAGTTCCATCGACCGAACGACGTGGCCGACATGCGCCCGTTGACCAAGCCCATGGGCATCTAGTACATTGCCTTGGAGGTGCGCATGGAAGACGTGAAGTACCTTGCGCTTGGCGGCCTCGAGGATCATATTGGGCCACAACTCCGACTCGACCCAAATCGCCGCGCTACGTCCCGCTGTTGACATCCGACGGAGCGCAGTAGTACGTACGTTGGCTGCCACGTCGAGAGAAAGGCTTGGACAAACGGAAGGTGGTCCAGCGGCGCAAAGATGCAATGCGCATGCGGGTTCTACATGCTGGCTTCAAGCGCAGGCCACAGGATGAGAGAGCTACCGCACGAAGCCGCTCCTGAAGCAGCGCACGCGCGCTGGGCGTCGTCGTCGTCAAGAGCACGTCGAGGCGCTGTGTACCCGACGCCGTCCGTGCGCCATGCATGTGCGTCAGCGCGTGAATGAGCGGGAGCGCGCTCAAGCACTCGCCGACGGACGCCCCATGAATCCAAACAAGCCCGGAGCCGGTTGACGGAAACACGTCTAGCATGCTTCTTTCGTGCATGGCTCGCACAAATGGCGGCGTACCTGCGGTCGTTGTTGTCACGCCAAAGCGCTCGTTGGTCGCAGCCAGCGGGACGCGGCGGCGCAGGTCCTTGGACGCCACGAGCCACTGGACGAACGGTCGGCAGACGTGCCATAGCGCACGGTAGACCTTGACCTCGAGGATTTCCTACGCGGCGACGTGAGCCATGCGCGCAGCTCGCTGCACCGACCGCCATGCCACCGAAATACGTAATAGTGGCATCTGCCATATTTAACAGCGCGCTCGTTCCGGAAGGCCATGGCGACGCTACGCGTGACAGCGAGCCAGACGGTGTCACAACGCATGCACGCACATCACGTTAACGCTGCTACCGCTTGACGTTCCGGCCTGCGTTGGTGGCAGGGCGACGACGGTCCAGTTGGACGCACCACAGTACAGCCGGTGCCGAACCTGACATTGCACGGCGAATGATAAACATCATTCACGAACAAGGTGTCGAGCTGGAGCACAGCCCTGTCGTTACGCTCATGGCCTGAGCTCGCGCCGGTGCACGCGTGGGACGCAGTGTGTGGCATGAGTGCGTGGTACTTCTCGGCAGTCTTATTTTCGGCACAAGATACGCGCGATGCGATTGGCTAGATCGTAGCGAATCAGGAACGGCGAAAATTCGAAAGATCGCAGCTGCCGCATCAGATAGGAGATCGAAGGCCTTATATTACGGGGGTATTGCCAGTGGGATGCATCATTGTCGTCTCTTCCCACGCATGGCATCATCGTGTGCGAGGGGCGGGAGCTACGGGATGCCGACGAACGGCGGGTTCTCGATGAGGTGCTTGACGAACGGCGCAAAGTACGGGCCGAGGCGGCTCTGCAACTCGGGTAGCTGCCAGTCGAGCGTCGTGATTTCGCGACGGCAGTTGGCGCTGCCGCAATTGCACATAAAGTTGTCGCTTGGCTCGTCGTTGCACCCATCGTTGACCTACGCGAGGATGACGCACTGTGGCGACGACGACACAATGGCTACCATGCAGTAGTCGATCGTGATCTCGTCGCCCGGGTACACGTCGCGGATGGCAATGACCGTGACCGAGTCCTGCATGCCGCAAGTCGGGTCGCACGAGTGGTTGATGTAGTCGCTCGTCTCGATCTTGTCGCCGGTTTCCTACCACATCCCGTCATGCGATGCAGATGCGTTGGTCGCCGAGGTACCTTCCACGCCGGGATTTGCCACAAGTCCTTGTGCACTTGGAGTGACATCTCAAAGTCCCGCGCCGTCATTGCGCCCGACTCGAGAAACTGGTCCTTGTGAATGACCTTCCCGGAGAAGACGAGGACGATCTCGCCGGCTTGGATCTTGCAATCGGCGTCTTCGCGGCAAAAGAGCCCCAGCGACGATTTGCTCTTGTGGCGCAGCTCCATGCGCGAGTCGTACCAACTATTGGAAGGTTGTATTACGCATCTCATGCTAGTGGCTACGCAGCAGGGTCGTCGAGCGCATACCTGTTTTCTGCGTGCTTCTTCATGATGAAATCGGTCACGTGGCCGTAGTTGGCCTTGATGAACGCCCGGCTTCGCCAATCGTCAAACTTGAGCGTGCCTCTGCACTTGTCGCTGCCGCACTGGCACGTCATGCCCGCATGAAGCGACGACTACATGCGATACATATAAGTCCATGACATCATGCGACAATGGCGTACCTCGGTTTCCGTGCACGCATAGTCGTAGCAGAGCTGCTCGCCCATCTTGACGGGTCGCCGCGTCACGATTTGGCCATCGCCTTCAAACCAGCAGTTGGGATCGCATGCGTGGTTGAAATACCACGTCGGGTCGCGTTCGGGCGCGAGCGTCGTTGCGAACGCGTCATCGCCGACCATGTACGAGAAGTTGACAAGCTTCTCTCGGTCGGCGTGCGCCATGATCTCGTGGCGCGTCCACGTTTCGAGCGGCTCGGTGGCCTTGTCCCACGTCCAGACCGGCGTGTTGGCCGGGAGGTCGGCGGTCGCAAAGAGGCCCTTGCAGGCGAAGCCATAGAACTGGAAGGCGCGGAGCTCAACGGTCTCGGGCAGCATTTGCGGCGGGATGGCAAAATCAAATGTGAGCACCAAGATACATCGGTGGTCGCGCTACACTCGATTCCAGTATCGGGCTGGCCCCGGCCACAACTTCAACGTCGTTTTGGACCTCAGATCTTAGAGGATATCACGGTCCGCCTGTATACCATACAAGCGCCGAATCCCACCGCGAAACGTATCCGAAGGGCCGACATGGGCGCTTTGTATGCAGCGCCCTTCAGAAAAGTTGCCGGGAGGATCCCGGATCTTGAAGTGCGCAATATACGAATATCGAAAGCGCGCTGCAAGGGATGAGGAAGCACGACGCCCGTGCACGCTTCGATTCCACATCGATGCACTCGCATCTCGCCGCCGCCCCGAGAGACTGCGAGGAAGAACGTTAATCCTTCTTCTTCGACTTCCTTTTCCTCGCCCATGTCCGAGGACTGGGCTTCGATACCAGCTCGCGTCAATGTATATTGCGAAATCGAACAAACCTGCGGTTGTTCACATCTCAAGCCGACGAACCACTTGGTTTGCGCGCGCTTTCTGCAGCAGACGCTGGCGTTACAGCAGCGGTCCACAGCCCTGACGTTACGTGGATTTTAGTTGCTCAAGGGACTCGTCTTAGTCGTCTTAGTCGTCGTTCTTGGCGTCCTTTGTCGATCGGCCGTACTATCAGCAGGATGAATGGGTGTTTGCCTGCGCCGATCGGAGCGTTCTCGCCATTTCGCGAGATGCGCGTTGACTGGCTCGCGCTCCAGATGGCCATCGCTTCTTCAAGTGCATGCGCAGCGCGTCGGCTGCCATTTAACGCGATTGCCGTTGAGTTTAAACGCGTCCTTGACCACGTCGAAATTTCACACCCCGCGCCAAAAAAGACATGGGAAAGACAGCGCCGTGGCAAGCCGTCCCGAGCTTGGTTGCTGGTCCAATAATCCCAGTATTACACGAGCTGGACCACGCTGTGTGTTCGTCGTCGCTGGCTCTCTGAGTCCGAGGAAGCGCCCGGTTGTCACGACGGGAGCGTGACCACGCGTCCGCTCAAGGTCCACACAGTACTACGAGCAAGCAGTCCATCTTGATGCGTGTAGGGTCCATGAATGTCGGGCCATGTAAAAGCGTTGAGAAGGCTTCTACACTCGAGGGCCAATGGCGGTGCGTGTGTATCAAGCGCGGTAGGTACACGCAGGTACACGGACGCAGCCTCTACAACGCGGAAAAACGCGGTGCGTTTAACGCACGTTTTATGCACGTGGCGGAATTGCCCGGAAAAGGACCTTGGATTGGTAATGGGCGCAAATAATTTCACGGCCCATACAAATGGAAAGCTAATATAATAGGTGGCACTGTAGCTCTTGCGTTGGCCAATCAGAAGCGAGGTGGTCCATTGCAAATCCCGGAGGGTTTTTTGGCCATTTCAACAGAACCGACTCGTGAGCATGAGTACCGAGGAGGCGAAGGGCCTCGTCGTCGCCATCACGCACGTCGACTACACGCCTGCCGACCGGACGCAGTACGTCATCCGCGTCACGGACCACCAGATTCACGGCGTCGAGATGACCGTGCGCCGGCCCTACCACGAGTTCCGCGAGCTCCGCGCTAAGATCTTGGCCATCATGAAGCCGTTGGCGATGGACTCGGCGAACGGCCGGTTCCTCGCCGCGATCGAAGCGCTCTCGTTCCCGTCCAAGCGCCTCTTTGGCTCGCGCACCGAGTCGGTCGTCAAGACGCGCGCCGAGGCGCTCGACAAGTGGCTCACCAAGGTCTTGCTCTGCACGCACGAGTACCGAAAGGCGCAGAAGCGCAAGTCGACCCACGACTCGTCCTTCAACACGCAGGGCAGCGTGCTGGTGCTGGACGCGCTCAAGGAGTTTCTGACGACCGACATTGAAGAGATCAACCGCGTGCCCGTGCCGATGGCGACAAGCGATGAGCCCAAGGTCGTGCCAATGCCCAAGCGGCACTCGATGCCGATGATGACTCAGCGCGGTGGCAGCTCGAGCATCAACGACGAGAACGAGCGCCACACGGACAACCTCCCGGGCTACGCGCCAACGCTCTCGCCGCGGTCCCAGTGGACCAAAGAAAAGTCCAACTCGGCCTCGTCCGTGGCCACGACGCGCCACGAGTCGTCGTCATCACTCGCCTCCAACTCGTCGCTCTCGTCATCGCTGCCGCCGCGTTCGATTCTCAAGTCGAACGAGCGTCCCGTGTCGAGCCGGCAAACCCGCGCCAAAACGCGGTTCGAGGACGCGCCCGAGCCGACGCCAACCAAGTCGAGCAACCGTCCCCGCAGCAGCAACCGGGTACGCACTCTAGCATTCTACTGCTCAAAAGGCTCATGCTGTCGGTTCTAGTCGAGCTTGTCTCGGTCGCGGGACGTCAACTCGTCGTTTCTGAAAGATGCGCGGTATGCGTCAACAAAGCCGGTCGTCCTCAAGCGCGTCCCGTCCGGCAACGAAGCGCAGATCGTCGGCAACGCCGAGACAGAGCTTCAGTCGCTTGGCCTCACGCGCGACTGCGCGCTCATGCTCCTCCGGTACCTCGACAAGTTTCTAGCCAAGGCAATGATCCGCCAGCCGGGGTGCTACCGTATCACGCCCGACAACTGGCTCGCGATTGACGCGGAGCGGCTCTGCCTCGAGCTCGAAGAGGCGTTCTTTGATCCGTCCGAGATGACGCGTGTGCTCTTGGACGACGCGACGCACGAGTGGCGCATTCCGCCCAAGCTCGAGGGCTACATCCAGTTCAAGTGGACAATGGACAACCACAAGAAAGCGTCCGAAGACTCGGACGACTCGGACGACTCGGAAGTCGAGATCGTCTCGTTCCGGGGCAAGAAGAAGTCGCGCTTCTCCGAGCACGAGATTGACGAGATCGAGGCCATGATGAGCAACGGCAATGCGAGCCGTGAGCAAATGAAGCAGCTCCGTCGGCAGCTCCACGAAGAAAACTGGGAGCGCTACAGCCGCCCGGGCGAGAGCGCGGCGCGCGGCAATGCCCTCTCGGACGACGACGCGTCGGACGACGAAGACGTGGTGACGATCTCCAAAGCGCTGCCCGGGTCGGTCTCGGTCTCGGCGGCGGCCGCAGCGTTTGAAGACAGCGACAGCGACAGCGACAGTGGGCCGCAGCGTTTGAAGACAGCGACAGCGACAGCGACATTGGTGAGAACGAAGATTTTGAAAGCTTCATCCAGCGCAAGAGCCAGAAGCTCACCGGCCGACTGCAAGGGCTCGTGTGAGCGTCGCGTCGACGTATGTGGTGTTTGGCTCGTGAGTGAAGACGCACTTATTTATGTGTACTAGCAACCTCTTTCTCCTCTACTTTGTCTGCTCGTGGCTGTACCTAGCTTTAGCACAGAGCTGCACCAAGCTCACCGAGCAGACAAAACAGTGGCGAGGGTGCATACAAAGGGATCCTGCCAGTCGACGACGAACTCGGCTGCCCTCGACGTGCCACGCCGGCTGGTGCTCAAAGTGCAAGTTGGTCGTTATGAGATCACGTCACATGGCTTGGCCGGGGCTCCATGTGGTGATGATGCAGCAGGACTCTTCAGCAACCGACGGGTCTGGACAGCAACGTCTACGCCAAGCGCCACCTCGGTCCTGCCTGCAGGATCGGAGCTAGATGGGAAAGGAATAAATTAATATATACACGGGTCGCTACGCGTCACTGCTCACGCTGGAAGCGTCGCTCGCACGCGCTGCGAGCTCCGCCTCGTATGCTTCGATGCAAAAGACCTTGGGCGGCGGCGCACGGAGGCGACAGCCGCAGAGAATGCAGAGGAGGCAGAGCGAGTGGAAGAACACGAGCTTGGACGCGCAGTTGACGCAGTGCTCGTTGCGCATGTAGCCGCGGTACCCGACGTACGCCACAAAGAGCGTCGCGATCTAAGCACCCGTCATTCGTACGCAAATGGCACTCGCTTCGATACCAGGAAGCCGCCGAGCGCAAAGTACCAATACGGCGACGGCGTGTACGCTGGACGCACCGACACCATGCGAATGCTCTCGGTAAATGTCGTCGGCAGCGCGGTCGACTCGATGGCGGTGACCGAGCACGCGTCGACGCCGACCCAAAACACCGCGCCGCTCGACGCGCTGTACTCGGTCACAACGAGCTCGAGCGTATACCCGACAAGGTACAGTCCCTTGGTGCGCTTTGGCCATTGGCACACGACCTAGAAGTGGAGTTGACTCGAGAAACAGGAGAAGCATCCCTCCATACCAGCCCCGTGTCGGTGAGGTTGCGGCGGCGCGCAAAGACGTACTCCTTGCTAATGTCGTTGATGATGACCGACTGCTGGAGCAGCGTGAGCGGACAAGCGAGGTCCCATGTCTCGTCGTTCCTAGTCCCGCCATCGTCAACCCTCCACTCGGTCGTACATCCCACCCTGTAGGTGTCGGGTTGCTGCAGCATTGGAGGCAGTACGACCGGCCAGGTACGAGCTGGTTGGAGATGCCATAGTGCTGCGACGTCCCATTGCCGTTCGAGCAGCCCGGAAGCCCGTAGCCTTGAAAGCACGACCCGATGAGCGCATCGGACGTGATTTTCACGCCCTTGACCCAAATCGCCCCAAACACTTGGTTGGTCGCCTACGCCTGTTCCTTCGCATCCGCGGCCGCGACGGGTTGCTACCTGTGGGTTGACGAGCTCCTGAGCGACAGCAGGAACGAGCCACAAGAGCGCCACGAGGGCGCTTTGCCGCATTGTGGCTGCTGCGACCCGTTTCGCCGTTTCGCGCGGTACAGACCATCAACGCGCCAGAGACGCGCAAGGTACCCACCGCACCCACGACCGCCGACGCCCACCATTCACCTCGGGTAGGTTGACGCCCGTCGTTGCCATCGTGTCGATGCAGCCAGCACGCGATCACGCCACGCCCTCATGGCCATGCACCGCGCATCTCGTCGTCAAGGGCTTTGCAGTTCTGGAGATAGCCGACTATATCGAGTCGATGTCATTTCTTATAGCAAATCAACTTGCATTCAAATTGGCTCGGCGTTGGTGGCACGACCAACGCATCCGTGTGATCCAAGATGGCGTCGGAAATTCTTCCGCGGACGCCTTGGGAAAAAGAAGCAGTCGGAACGTGGCCGATCGTGAGCTGTCGAGTCAACAGGCAGCACAAGAACGTGCTCGGTGCGCGTGCTGTTGAGTAAACTATAAGCTCTGAGAGACTGCGATCTTGAAGTGGCCGAAAGATCGGCCGCTTTGGCTTGTGATTGAGCAAGTAGTTCAACTTGACCACGTGACGACGGCCTGTTCGGATCCATGAGCTTCGATGATTGGCTCCTTCAAAAGCGCAGCGATTTGATTGGCAGATGGAATTGGGGCCGTTGACATATCAATTGTCAGAGGTTGCCAACGCAGTGTCGAGTTGGCTCGGCGTCATTTGCCATCTTCCCGTCCGACGCCCAGAACAACCATGAGCCCGAACGCCCACTCGCGCCTTGACCGCATTGGCAGCCAGATCTCGCCCGCGGCCGCCGTCGACGACGAGACGCTCTTCCAGGCCCGCGTCAAGGCCACGGCTGCCTTCATCGCGCAGGAGCGCTTCAAGCACACGACCCGCCCGTACGGCGCGCAAGACGTGGTCAAGCTCCAGGGTACGTTTGAGACGGCGTACGCCTCGACGCAGCAGGCGGTGAAGCTCTATTCGATGCTCCGCCAGCTCCAGGCCGAGGGCAAGTGCAGCCACACCTTTGGTGCGCTCGACACGATTCAGGTCGTCCAGATGGCCAAGCACTTGACGTCGGTGTACGTGAGCGGCTGGCAGTCGTCGTCGACGGCGTCGACCTCGAACGAGCCCGGCCCGGATGTCGCTGACTACCCGATGGACACGGTGCCCAACAAGGTCGACCAGCTCTTCCGCGCCCAGTGCTTCCACGACCGCAAGCAGTTTGAAGCCCGCCGCCGCATGACGCCGGCCCAGCGCGCTGCGTCGCCGGCTGTGGACTACCTCCGCCCCATCATTGCCGACGCCGACACGGGCCACGGCGGCCTCACGGCGTGCATGAAGCTCGTCAAGATGTTTATCGAGCGCGGTGCGGCTGGCATCCACTTGGAAGACCAGAAGCCGGGCACCAAGAAGTGCGGCCACATGGGCGGCAAGGTCTTGGTCACGACGGCAGAGCACATTACGCGTCTCATTGCCGCGCGCCTCCAGGCCGACGTCATGCAGGTGCCCCTCGTCATTGTCGCCCGCACGGACGCTGAAGCCGCGACGCTCCTCGACAACAACTCGGACCCGCGCGACCACGCGTTTGTCCTTGGCGCCACCAACCTCAACGTCGAGTCGTACGCCGAGGCGGCCCGCAACGGCCGCGCCGAGTCGTGGGACAAGCTCGCTGGCTGCACGACGTACCCCGCTGCGCTCCGCAAGCAGCTCAACGCGGCCGCGGTCGCGGCCTTTGACAAGGGCCTTGACAACGGCTCGATCGTCGGTCTCGAGGGCATGAAGAAGTTTGCTTCGCAGCACGGCGTGAAGGTCGCCTTTTGCTGGGAGAAAGCCCGCACGGTCGAGGGCTACTACCGCGTGCAGGGCGGCGTCGAGTTTTGCGTCTCGCGCGCCCGCGCCTACGCGCCGTACTGCGACCTAATTTGGATGGAGACGACGGTGCCGGGCCTCCCGCTCGCGCGCACGTTTGCGAACGGTGTGCACTCGCAGCACCCGCACCAGATGCTCGCGTACAACTTGTCGCCGTCGTTCAACTGGGACGCGGCCGGCATGTCGGACGCGCAGATCCGTACGTTTATCGACGACCTCGGCGCGATGGGCTACACGTGGCAGTTCATCACGCTCGCCGGTTTCCACAGCGACTCGCTCGGCATTACGCGCTTTGCCCGCGACTATGGCACGCGCAAGATGCTCGCGTACGTCGAGGGCGTCCAACGCGCCGAGCGCCAAGAAGGCGTCGAGACGCTCAAGCACCAGGGCTGGTCGGGCACGGAGCTCATTGACGCGATGCAGAACACGGTCACGGGCGGCCTCAGCTCGACCAACACCATGTCGAGCGGCGTCACCGAATCGCAGTTTTAGACTTTTGCATCTTTTTACAGCTTAAAAACCCTACACCTATAACCAATTTTCCACATGTACCTCGAGAACCACACGGGAATAACGCGTTCGTGCATGGGCCGCTTCGGAAGGCTCGATCAGTCCGCCTAGCACCTGGGCAGCGTCATCCCTTCCAGCGCCAGTGACTCCGGCCACACACTCAGAGCACTGGGATCAAGCGCAGCCGACCGGTTCTGCGAAGACATCGGCTGTGGTAGCGTGTCCTCCTGTTAGCTTCTGTTAGCTCGCCTCCAAGAACACGTGGCGACTCGGTGCCAACAGCAGAGCCATGCAGAGTCGTGCTTGAAGATTGGGCTGCAAAGAAATGGCACTACGTGGATCGAAGGAGCGCCGATATGGGTAGCTGCTGCCATACAATTGAGGCTCTCGGCTGGTCCACTGGCACTTCGAGTGCGATCGTTGCAATGTGCGTCGCGTCAAGCGCCGTCGTAGAAAATTGCCACGTCCGCGACGCCACGTCGTCCACGAACAGCGTCGTCGCATCCACGTTGGTGCAGTCAAACTGCGCGCGCAAGAGGTCAAAGCCGACGCCGACGCCGAGCGCCTTGACGTACGCCTCTTTGAGACTCCACAGATGAAAGAAGCAACGGAGCGGGTCAACCGACGCGTGGATCTGCGCCCACTCGCGCGGCCCAAAGAACGTGGTGAACGTGGCCAAGAAGCTCTCCGTCGTGACGTGCGATGGCTTGTCTGTGACGCACACCACGTCGACGCCGATGCGCACGTTCTCAGCTGACGCGATCGCAACCAGACTGCCTTGGTGCGAGACGTTGTAGTTCCACGTGGGGCTCGGACAGGCCGGCCAAAACGGTTTGCCCTAGCCCAAGCAGCTACGATAAGACCTCATAGGCTGTGTTGACACCTTACATGCGGCGTGCGTTCGAGGTGGATGGCGTCGAACGGCGTCTTGAACGCAGTGTGCACGACATGGCGTTGGAGCAGTCGGCTCACGAGTGCGAATTTCTGGTCCTTCGCAAAGCGAAAACGCTCGACCTGCATCGTCGCGTCAGCTGCACGCTGGCAACATTGCCGTAGGTAGTACCTTCTCTCTCTCGCCCGGCGGGAGGTAGGCCAAGAGGGTGCTCCAGACCTCCGGCGTCGGAGCCCATGTCCCGGCGTCCATGTACCATGCCGTCACCATCATTTTCATCAATTACCAGCGACTTTCAACCAATCAAGCTATACCAATTTGAACGTCGAGTGCGCATTGGTTGAAAAGATGGCCAAAATGGCAAGGCAAGCCCAAGCTGGCATGGGCATCGTGGAACTACGACCTCTCGGGGCCGTAAGCAGCGCGCAGAAGCCCGTGGACGCGGCTCTTTGATGAGAACTACCTTGTGTACAGCGCTTTGTTTCGGTGTGCTGACTAGGACCGTTGATGGAAGTGTGTCACACTATACTCGGGCGAGTACATCGGGATGGCACTGCTGATGGCGGTGCCATGCGTCCGGCAAATCCGCAAAGATAATGGCTCACGCAGGTTCCTACCTGTAGCAAGGCCAAACGTGGTTTTGCTGCTACTGGGACTAGTTGGGCTCAGGATGCAGACCGTTGAACCTGCGGGACGATTGCAAGGCAAACTCCTTGCACCACCGTCGGTCGTCACGCACGCTGTATGCTGGAGAAAGCCTCGGGCAGATGCATTGCTGGTCGGCCACTTGGTGCATGTCAGCGACTCGTCGTCGTCGCCACGCTCGACGCCGGATCCCAAAGCAGGATTAAGCGCGAGAGAGCGCTGCGTGGTCACTGATTGGCTGCATTTCAAAGCCACCGTATCCGGACACGTATCCGGGAGGCGTTCATTTTGAATTCCAGGTCGGTATGGAGAAGAGCGTCCGCGTCGCCGTCCGCGTCCGCCCGCTCTCGACCAAGGAGAAGGCGACCGCGCGGCCGAGCGTCGTGGCCGTCGCGCCCAAGGAGCACCAGGTGACCGTGCGCAAGAAGACGTATACCTTCGACCGCGTCTTTGGCCAATATGCGTCGCAGAAGGACGTCTTCAAGGGCGTCGTGCAGAGCGTGGTCGACGAAGCGCTCGCGGGCTTCAACTGCACGGTGTTCGCCTACGGCCAGACGGGCACGGGTAAGACGCACACGATCCAGGGCAAGCTGAGCCCACTTGACGAGAACGCCGGCATCATTCCACGCAGCGTCAACTACATCTTCGACAAGCTCCAGGCTACGAAGAGCGAGTACTCGGTGCGCGTCTCGTTCCTCCAGCTCTACAACGAAGAGCTCAAGGACTTGCTGGGCGAGAACAAGAAGGACAAGCCGCTGCGCCTCATGGAAGACGCCAAGCGCGGCGGCGTGTACTGCCAAAACCTCGAAGAAGTCACGACGCTCACAGCGTCGCATGTGTTTGAGCTCCTCGAGATTGGCTCCAAGAACCGCATCATGGCCGAGACGCTGCTCAACGACCAGTCAAGTCGCTCGCACTGCATCTTTACCATCCGCATCCACAGCAAAGAGTCCAACATCCCCGGCGAAGAACTCATTCGAAGCGGGACACTCAACCTCGTCGACTTGGCCGGCTCCGAGTGCATTGGCCGCTCGGGCGCGCGCAACGTTCGTGCGCGCGAGGCGGGCAACATCAACCAAAGTCTCCTCACGCTCGGCCGCGTCATCACGGCCCTTGTCGACAAGCACCCGCACGTGCCCTACCGCGACTCGAAGCTGACACGGCTCTTGCAAGAGTCGCTGGGCGGCCGCGCCATGACGACGATCATTGCGACCCTTGGCCCCGGTACGCCCTCTCTCGACGTCTTGTCCCATGTAGCGTGCTGTGTCTAGCGGGCGACTGCATTGATGAGACCATGAGCACGCTCGACTACGCGCATCGCGCCAAGAGCATCAAAAACAAACCGGAAGCCAACCAGCGCATGACCAAGCACGTCTTGATCAAGGAGTATGGCGTCGAGATCGACGCGCTCCGTAGCCAGCTCATGGCCGCGCGGGCCAAGGACGGTATCTTCTTACCGCCCGCCCAGTACGCCGAGATGCAAGACCGCCTCGCGTGGTTCTCCTCCAAGCTCGCCGAGCTCGAAGACGAACTCGACATCAAGACGACGCTCGTGGCCGAAGTCGAAGAAGCGCTCGAGTCGTCCAAAGCCGAAGTGACCGAGTTGGACGGCAAGCTCTCGGCCACCCAGGTACCTACCTCCTTCGTAATTGCAAGTCTGATACAAATTACTGCGTAGACGGAGCTCAAAGCTACGGCCGAGACGCTCGTGGCGACCGAAGTGCAGCTGCGAACGAGCGAAGCGCAACTCGAACGCACGCAAACCGCGCTGCAAGTCTCGGAAGGCAACGTCACCGAGCTCCAGCGGCAAGCTGCGATCGCGACAACCCTGTACAAGGACCGGCTTCGAGACATTGCTGCGCTGCAGGACGCTGCGGGTACCTCGTGCATGCACTGACAGTACGTGCTGACGTATGGTCGTAGGCCGAAAAGAGGCGCTGCTGCAAGCCAACTATGCGACGACGCAGGCGTACACAGCGCACGCGACGTCCCAGTGCCAAGCGCTCACGACCGCCGTCGACGCGTTAAAGAAGGAGCAAACCGACCAGATGACGTCGCTCACGAGCCACATGCACCGGGTTGCAACGTCGTACGAAGCCGCGCTCGGTGACGTCGCCAACCAATTTGCATCGGTGCAGAAGGACCTCGCGGCGCTTGTCACGGGGATGCTCGCCAAGGTTGAAGGGGGCCATGAGCGCGTGCACGCCGACCAGATGGAACAGAAGGCACTGAGTGAGACGCAGGCAGCTGCCAATGCCGCCGCGATCGACAAGCTGTCGCCGCTCACCGAGAGCCTTACGTCGCGCCTCGAAGCGCTCACTCGCGTCAGCGTCTCCTCGGTACGACAACAATGCTCAGTGCAGACATTTCTCAAAAGTCGATGATCTGTTAGGTGGCCGCCGTGGTCGACAGCGTCCAGCGCGAGTGTGACGCGATGCGCGTCGGCATGGAAGGCTACACGGCGCGTCTTGAGAGCATGCTCGACGCGACGCAGAGTCGCCTCACGACCACGCTTCAAGACGAAGTCCAAACGCGCGCGCGCGACACGCAGAGCGCGGTGGCATCGCTGACGACTACGAAGGAGACGATGCGCCACCAGGTCGAGGCGCTTCAAGCCTCGCTCAAGGCACAGCTCGACACGTGTCTCTCGTCCATGCTGCAGTCGCTCTCGGGCACGTCGTCGTCGCTGGAAGAACAGGCCTCGGCCTCGGACGAACGTACTGCTGTCAATCTGCTTCTACCTTTGACCTTTCGATGCGCTAGGGGCTCAAAAGCTACTGGCGCAGGTCGCTAGTGACGTGGCGGCGGCGGCCACCGACGCCGCCGACCAAGCAGGCAAACTGGGCACGCAGCTCGAGACGACGACCGAGCACGTCACGGCCTTTGCAACGGTATATCGTTCTGACGAGCGGCATTTGCAAGCTGCAGATTCTCTTTGTGTAGACGCACGCGTCGCATGTAGAGCATGTGCAGAGTGCGGTGGCCGCGCATGCAGACGCGACGAACGAGCTGCAAGCCTCGCTGCAGAATCAAGTGACCGCGCACGTCTCGGCCTTGCACCAGCAGCTCGCGTCCCAAGCCGCGGTGCACGCGGACGCGTTCGAGGCGACAACCGAGTGGATGGCGACGCAGTTCCAGCGCATCGAGACCGAGCAAGATGCGTACGTGGCAAGCCACAAGACGTCGTCGTCGGTTGTGCAAGACGCGTGCCAAACGTGGCGGACGACGGTACCGTTCTAGTATCCGTGTATCGGAAATCTTAGCTTTGGACCGGGTGCGTAGGTAGAAACGCTCTCGACTAAAGCGGTGGTCCAAGCCACCAACCTGACTGCGGACGTCGTGCGGCAAGACGAAGCTGCGGGCGCGCTGCTGCAAGGGCTCAAGACCGATACCATGTCGTCGGGCGCCACGCCCCGGAAGCGGCCGCACGACGCATCCTTTCCTACGTTCACCGTCCATGACGGACATGGCGTCGACGCCATGGCCCTCGGCTCCCCAAAGCGGAAGCTGGACCTCGTCGACGTTGGCGCAAGCCGCCTCCAGCCCCCGAAAAAATACCTCAAGCAGACCAGCGCGTCGCAGTAAGAATAAGAATCGGCACTATCCGCCTCGTTAAAAAGGATGCAAGTTTGGACGATTGCAAAGCTTAGCGGGCAACCGTAGTAGTTGCTGGGCTCAGCCCTTTCGATGCTTTTGGGACTCTTGCCATGATACCCCAGCGAGAAATGTTATTCAACGTAAGTATAATTTTTCTCCACAAGAAAAAATGGGGGGGACAGCGCCCACTTCTCTTGCAACTGCATAGTCGCACGCTCTTCCCTGGTGTTTTGGCCAGCTACCATATTCGTTCAGGTGCTTCAGTCTCGTCCCATTATCGATCGGACCAGGTGGCGACGTTAATTGCTGTGAGTTATCCACAATATCTGCGTCGAAATTTGCGTACAGAAGAGTAACTTGGTCGCCACTTCGAACCCTGGTACGTGCATAATTTTTAGACGAGCATTTTTGGTCGCGACGGAGCCGCCTTCAGTACAGTACAGTGTTGTCTTGCCAAGAAGGATTTTAGAAACCATTTTGAACACAATACGGTTTCTATTTTTGTTTAGAACTGGAGGTGAAAACTGAGTTCAACCTGAACGGCTGATGTGGAAAGTCTATTTTCGCGCCGAAAGACGTGACTAGACTATGCTTGCGTCGTCCATAGTGCATGTCAGTCCAGAGGAGTGCTGCTGGCACACAAACGTTGTTTATGGTTTCGAGCCTCTCGTCTAAGGTGCAAATGTACAAAATTCGAATTCAGCAACTCGAGAAGAATTTGACGCGGCGCCAAATTTGAACTCACAGCTGTCGGTTCACGTATCTTTTTGCTCGAGTACTAGCATGCATTGAGCGAGGTGCCGTACGCAAACGCCGGGTTTTCTCGAGTCACCTGGACTGGCACTGGAGCTATAAGTGTTGTTGTTGCTATTACGATACGGTGTAGTACTTCCTAATGCACTCGTGAAGTGTGGCCGGTGCGAAGCGAGGAGCGTTCGTGATTCGGGGTTCGAGGCTGTGCGAGGGACAAGGTAGCGCGCACCAAGGGTCGTCTCGGTGAGCGCTGAGCGACTCGTCAAGCGATGGCACCACAGCGCGACGAGCCAGGTACTGAGCATGTCAAACTACAAGTAGGTACTGCATACGTAGATGAACGACGCACATGTCCCAATGGCTTCAAGCCTGCCACGTATTCCGAAGGTTGGACTCATTTCAAAGTCAAGATCGTCGTCTCGGACGCCGCCAAGTAGAAACTGGAGACTGGCAGCCTCGATGCAACAGACGATCATGATGCGTTGTGATACAGGCGGTGCGATGTCTCTTCACCTCCGCCCTTGCTTTACCTTGTGCTGCGTTACTGTCCTTCTCTGGTTTCCATGGCTGACAGACTACTGCATGCTGCTCTCCGCACCGAGCGTCCAAGCACGTCTTCTTGGCTCACTAAAAAAACTCGTCTGCGTGCCATGAGCGCAGATCGCAACGTCACCGAACGCCAAGCATCGCTACATTGCATGTCAGCACGTTCGCTGTCGGACACTGAACCGTCATCGAGGCCTTGAGAGGGATACCTCGCCCAACGCAAGAGAGTACGACTCAACTTTTACTCTTTGCTCGTCAGCAGATACACTCAAGCATGAATTATCCGCTCAGAGATCCACTTCTAATGGTCACCTCGCTGCTATGAATGAATGAATGGCGTCGAGCCGTCTCCGCTATTGGCGGGGAAATTTGGCTCTTCAAGATCGCGCGTATCTTGAAAGGTTGCCACAGAGCTCGATCTTTATCCGGATGCGGCTCGGATCCGGATAAAGGCCCTAGAGCCTTTGACAACTTTGTCCAGCGGATTACAACACACGTTCATTCACAGCGAGAACCGCGAGGTTTCCCTCGTAAACTCTCTTGTCAATGTACTTGTAGTAGCTCGCACCCAGAAGGGTTTCTGATTCCTCACACAAGACTTGACGTTGGGGCAAGAACAGCATCGGTGCCCACCATTTCAGAGGAGGGAGGCGGGTTTGCTTGACGTCCAATAGCTCACCTTTGGGCAGGGCTTACGCCAACACGCTCGTTGCCTGGACCTCCAGCTGACTGTTGGCTCTTCTCTGCGAGGGGAGGACGACAACTATTCCATTCGACGCGGTCCCACAACTGTAGGAATTTTATCGTCGCCACCACACGCACGCCATACACCAGCACAAACCTTCCTGCCCACCCAACGACTCTCGAGAGCTTATCGTTGTTGGCCGTTGTCGGAACAACACCTTCTCAACAGCCTCACCGCACGTCCAGAGCGGAATGTGACTGAAGTTTTCATTCCCAAGCGCTATCAGAGCGCTATCGGAACTATCAGAACGAGGTTACTCACCAGATCCCGTTGCGGTTTGATTTTTTTCACGGGGCTTGGTCCGGCGACAATGGCACTTGCAGCGTCTTACGGAATTCGTGGCTTGTACTATGGGTGAATATGCCGCCAATCGTGTGCCTAGGGCCAGCGCGCGTGGGTTGAAAGCCGCCTTCGAGTCCAAAGAAGTCAAGCACGCCGCTTCAGAACCCACTCCAACAACCTCCGCGCACGCCAGCAAGTGGTTGGTCCGTATTCACTCCTCTCCGTCTCGGCGGACCTCGTCGGCGTAAATTCTATCGAAGCCACGGGCTTCGAATAATCCTCTGCACGTGATCTCGGGAGGGTGATCTCTCTGCGTACGCTTCGATAAAGGGCGATGGTCACACCGCAGGCACCTGACGGTGGTCGGCTTGTGGTCAGGCCGACGACCATTCCACCGCCGTCTCCAGTACTGAAATGATAGCTCATGCTGGCGCCAGCGGCAGCGTTGTACTTCAGGTTTGGATTGATCCATCGAGCGGTGGCTGGGATCGGGACAAAAATAATAACGTTGCAGCAAACAAAGCCACGAACGGTGCAGTCGACGTGGAATTGACCGGCTTTTGGGTCCCAACTGAATGGGATTCGAATCTGGATCTGGCGCGGGACCCAACGCATTGCGCCAGGAGGTCCTGCTGCCGACGACGATGCTTCGAGAGCCTTGAGCCATACCTTTCACACCCAAACGCAAGCAGGACATGCGGTGCTGTGGTCGTGTCGAAGGTTGCGTGTCTGTGGGACGAGAGCCACGTGCTGTCGCAAGATCGCACCCAATTAAATACAAAACCTTATTTATTTTTGTCCTTTTGGCCCCGATGGTTTGTCCCTGCGACATCCACCGCTGACGAACTGGGCCAGCTGGTACCGCCTGTATATGGCTTGGGTTCCAAAGCTTGATGAGCCCACTTTGAATTCGTCTTGATCATGGCACCGTCGTTCCGCAGCAACAAGCGCCTCGGCCAAGAGGAGACGGCGCTGCTGCTCAAGAGCTCGCGCAAGTGCTTGGCGAACCTGCTCGAGCTCTCGACGCGCGAAGGCTCGCGCTACACGTGGGACCTCGAGTCGGACGAGGCGAGCGTCTCCGTGTACCGCGTCCGCCGCTCCAAGAAGCTTGCGTCGAAGTGGTCCAACATGTTTACGAAAGCGGCGCCGGCGCCGGCCGAGCCCATCATGTACTGCGCCGTGACGCAAGTGAGCGGGTCGTTGGAGGAGGTCGTGGACCTCTTCCATGGCAACATGAACGACTCGTCCGAGATGAAGAGTTTGCACAAGCAGCTGCACCCGCATCTGCTCGACATGCAGGTGCTCAAGACGCTCGAGGCGCCGACCGAGTACAACCCAATGCACTCGGTGCAGCTCCTCTGGCAGGCGTACAGCATGGCGCCGTCCGCGCTCTTCCGCCCGCGCGACTTTTGCCTTCTCCAGGCCCAAGACGAGTTTGTGAGCAGCACGGGTCGCCGTGGCTGGGCGCGCAGCCTCCAGTCGTTCGCGTCGCCCGCGTACCCGTCGCTCGAAGTGCCCCACGGCGGCTACGTCCGCGGCTCAATCTACGGCTCGGGCCACCTCTTTACCGAGTCGGCGACGCCGGGCTGCATCGATGTTGTCGCCGTCATGTGCATGGACCCGAAGAGCAACATGCCGAGCTGGACGCAGTGCATGAACATCAAGCGCCACGTCAACAACCTCCATGTGCTTCACGACATCCTCCACGACCGCCGCATGAACGCGGAGGGTTTCTTGGGCGACTTGGACCTTGTCCCGAAAGCGTCGGTCGCCTCCTGCTACGTGTGCCGGAAGGCGTTCCACCTCCTCTCGCGCAAGATCCACTGCCGCAAGTGCGGCGTCGTCGTCTGCTCGAAATGCACCCAAGAGCGCAACGCGACGCTCGACAAGCAAGGCCACACCAAGCTCGATGTGTGCATCGTGTGCTGTGACACGGCCAAGTACCGTCCGAGCACGAGCGGCGCCAGCGACCGCGGCAGCGTTCAGAGCGGCATCAAGGCGCGGTTCAGCAATTTGCGGTCGCCGATGCAGTCGCCGGTCGGGTCGTCGCCGTCCAGCACAACCATGTCGAGTCTCTCATCGCAGCGCAGCGACAACCGGTTCGCCAAGACGCCGACGCGCCCGTCGTCGGCGCGGTCGCAGCAAGCGACGTACTTTGGCATGAACCCCAAGCACGGCACCCGCGTCGTGCTCGTGCACTAACGAGCGTCCGCGCATTTGTCGATCGAAGACTCTTCCGGCCTCAACACCCTACTGTAGCCTATTTATTCGAGCCTAAGTGTTAGCTTTTCGTTGCAGCATCTAATACTCACCGTGTTCTGCTTCATCATCATCGGATGCAGTGCTGCTTCCTCGCGACCACCTCGTCTTCCGTGTCGCGCGTGCCCAGCTGGCGCCGCCTCAAGAATGGCGGCCGCCCAAACAAACTGCGCGACGAACGCCGGCGGCCCACTCTGCACCGATCATTCGTCTTCGCCGCCGTTCATTGGCCATTCAAAAGTGCATACCGGCGTATGATTGGTCCATTCCGTGGAATGCGATGGGATTGGTCAAAATGCAATTCATGCTCTTGGGCAATGTGGGCGGCTTGCGTGCATGAGCAGGCTCGGCGGGTACCATCAATCAGCTCCCAGACTCTGGGAGGACAGACAAGATGGCTGCCCGTCGTCGTACCGGTACTAGTACATATATCTACTGTACAAGCGTCGTCGTTTTACGGTATTAATTGTCGATCCCCGCGCTGACCGTGCGTGCGACCAGAGGGGATAAAACCATCGAAGCATGGCGCCAGGTTGCAGCCACATCTGTCTAACCGCGACAAGCTTGCTCGCCCCGTCGTATTGGTCGGTAGCCGGCAGCTACCACGCCGAGCTATAGCTACGGCGTACACTGTACGACGCGCAGGCAGACGACGCTGGTCGTGACAGACGAGGGTGCATGCCGTTGTGCTCGCACTGCCTATGCGCCGCATCCTGCGCTGTCTTTGTCCGCATCTTGCCTCGCGTGTTGCCCTGTAACCTGCTCGCTTGGCTCTGGCACAGCCTGTCATGGCGCTAGCTTTCCCGGCACGGAGCCGTGTATCAATCCTTCGACTGCTCAACTTCGCAAGTGGACCAATCCCATTGCACGCTTTGTTTGAATTCTCTTCGAACTACGAATCAAACTTGAGGTTGAAGTGCGCCATTCACGTTGATCGACGGCGTCAATGACGAGCGTGCACGCGTTCTCAGGTGGCTTCGATCGACAGAACTAAGTACTACTACGTAATCCTCGGAGCCTCGAATGATAGCGGTCGTCGTCCGGCCCTCTTGGGTTCGTGGTTCGACCAACAACCAACGAGTCGGGTCGGCCACATCCTGTGCCCACCCCACAGGCATTCTTTGCGTAGTCTGGATCTGGCAAGCTCCGTTGCGACTCACAGATGCTACATGGTCGGTCACGCTTCTTTGACGAGCTACTTTGGAGCTACTTTTATTTCTGAGCATTTTGTCCCGGCATTTTTGTCCCGTTTGTCCGTTGCCCCCTCTTTTTACTGCCTCGAAGAAGAAGAACGCGTGCGACAGGAGGGCGACGTGGCACGATTCGTGCGGCCACAGGCGCCGCGTTGGCAGCTGGCGGTCATTTCTTGGCTCGGATTCCGCGCGTCGTACAGTCAGTATAGTCTCGGCGTGTGTACTTGTAGCTGACAATGGCGTCGGCCAAGGTCGTAAGTAGCTGCGAACCAGAAGCAAACCATCGAATGTCCCAAGCACCTAGTACCACAATGCACTGCACACGACGGCTCGGATTGTCGAGCGTTTAGGACCGTGGGGATCGGCTGCTCAACACAGCGCAGTCGTACGACTTGCTTACTGGACAGCTCGACAAAGCAATCGAATGCAGCCACTGACGCGCAGGGCCCACGGAGCTGACCCACGGGGTTTGAAGTGGCGATGTGGCCCCTCTGGAAGCCGTCGATAAAGTATGGCGCCCTGTATCTACCTACAGGTATTGCTCGCTAGGCCCTATATCCGTACTAGCAGGGCCATGCGAGCAGTGCCGGTCGTCGGTAGGCTCGTGGTGGCTGCGGTGTGTACGTCAGGGACTGCAGAGACCCCACGTTGGCTTCTCAAGTCGCAGTCGGCAACGGTGGGTACCAAGTAGAAGCTCATGGCCCAAGAGCTCTAAGAACTCGTAGCATTCGCCTTGGCAAATGCTCGTTTTGCGATTCCTTGTCGCTATAGTCATAGCAATGTCGAGTGATATTGCGCAATACTGTCGATATTTCCACTTGATATTTCCGGAAAAAACCCAAAATAGCGCAGCGTCGGCAATTAACGACCAAGAACTGAGCATGGGCGTCTCGGGCAGCATCGTCCGCCACAACCACGGGTCGGCGGGCCGCCACGGCAACAACCCGCCGCCGCTGTACGGCGACCCGACGAGCGGCAATCCGTCGGCGCCGCCCGTCATGTACACGCAGGCGCAGATGCAGGCGCTGTACATGAGCCGCGGCCGCGCCGACATGGGCTTTCTCCAGTCGCAGATGGGCGCCGCGTTCCAGGCCGCGCCCGAGATGCAAGAGACAACGACCGTGCGCAACGACGTCAATTTGAAGAAGCAGTCGGTCGCGCTCACGACGTTGGCGACCGGCGAGTGCGTGCTCGAGTTCCTCTTTGACAGCGCCAAGCCCTGCAGCATCTTGCTCTACTTCAACGCACTCGAGACCATTGACGACGACGGCAACTCGAGCTTTCTCAAAAAAAAGCCCGAGCTCAACCCGAACCCGGACCCGCTGCCCGTGTACCCGGCAGCGCTCGGCCAAAGCTTTGCGACGCCGCCGTTCGACCTCGCCGCGTGGCCCATCCTCGAGACGACGCACCAAGCCAACACGACAACGTTTCCGCTCATCGTCGAGATTCAAGTCCATGTCGACGGCCCGTCGCCGCCGCAGAAGCAGTCGACGTTCCTCTCGTTCCCCAAGGTGACGCGCGGCGACGATACGACCTTCAAGGCGCACATCCTCAAGCAAAAAGTCCAAGTCCAAGGCCAAACGTACGAGCTCCAAGAGATTTACGGTATGGACGGCTCGATAGCTGCCGCGCCCAAGTCACCGACCGACGGCGATGCCGAGGCCAAAGCAGCGGCCACCGACGACGTCCTCGAAGGCGCCGAGTGCATCATCTGCCTCTGCGAGCCGCGGAACACGACCATCTTGCCATGTCGACACATGTGCATCTGCCTCGAGTGCTCAGAGGCGCTCAAGAAGCCGGGCAGCACGTGCCCGATCTGCCGCACCAAAGTCGAATCGCTCCTGCAGATCCGCGTGACCTAAGATCTCTTATATATCTAAATATATTGATACCTAGTTGATACTAGTATGTGCTGATACAACGATGGCAAGAGAAAGAATTGAAAGAAGGTGAGCCTAACGGGTTACGACGACGACGACTAAGAGCTACGACTATCGCTGGCGACGACTACGCCTGCTGGTAATATCGGTCCAGAGCGTGATGGGACTTTTTCACGGGCGACTCGATCGAAGGGTAGTAGCGGGACGTCGGCGGCGGCGTGTACTTGGTCGGCGAGTACTCGTCGAAGCGGAAGTGTCGGCTTGGCGTGCCCTTGAGCGACGCCGACTCGTACGACCGGCTTTTCCGCGGCGGCGTCGGGAGACTTAGATGGACGTCGTTGTTGTTGCCGCTGTACGACGAAGACGACCCGCAATGACTGCACACGGGGCTGTGGTCGGAGCTGCCAGAGTGGCACGACGAGTTGTTGGGCGACGAGTTCGAGTACGTTCGAGAGAGTGTTTCGACCCTAGGATGCGGTGAGCACGATGGACACGGCGCTATACATGGGTACAGGCGCTCGCGCTTCTTGACGTCCAGTTCTCGTCGTCGCAAGTCGTCTTCAGCCTCTGTGGCACCACGCATTGATACAGAGTTGATACTTTGTCGTACAAGTACCTTTGATTTGACTCTCGCGGACGAGAAGCACGGCTTCTTGCCGGCGCAATTCCTCTTCGATCGCAAGAAGCTCCTTCATTTTGGCCGTGTACCTAGGGACAAGCATGGGCGACGCACGCTTCTTGCAGCATGTACGTTTCGTGAAGCGACGCTTCGGCCAGGGACATGGAGTACGTCTGCAGACGACGCGCCAGTTGTGGGATCCGTTCGAGGTCTTCGATCCGTGGCCGGCGTGACCGCTACGAGCGTTGTCAGTCATACAGGCAGGCCACCGAAAGCGTCCACCTGGCGGTGCAGCATCCATTTGATGGCTTGAAACAGGTCTTCCGAGTACGCGTCGGGGATGCGGGCGAACTTGCCGGCGTTGATCTTCTTGGCCAAGGCGAGTTGGTTGGTCGCATCAAAGGGTGGTCTACAGCAGGGTCAGTTTATAGAGCGACCGATCATGCATACGCAAGCGCCGCCATTTCGTAGAGCAAGCAACCCAGGGCCCAAATGTCGGACCGCTCGTCGTACGTCATCTCGTTGACCATTTCCTGTGCGCTTACGTCAGACGCGCCGCGATATACGAAGCACTGTACCGGACTCATATAGTACGGCGTTCCGACGTTGGTCTGCGCAAACTTGGACTCGCTGCTGAGCTCCTTGGCGAGGCCAAAGTCGCCAAGCTTGGCGTTGCTCTAGTAACATAGACATGAGCGCCTCATCGTGGTTTGCAGTCGGCGGCAATACCTGAGCGTCGAGAAATATATTGCCAGGCTTGATGTCGCGGTGCAGGATTGGCCGGACAGTACTGCCTTCGCGATGCCGGTGGCACTCCTTCAAGGCCATATAGAGCTGCGTAAACACCTGCCAAATGAAGGCTTCTTCGATGGTCGACCTAGCCAGTGCATGAGTCGTCGGTGCCAACAAGGTCCTCGCCGTACCCTTCGCGGCGCTTGCGCTTGATGAGCTGGCTCAAGTCGCCGCCCTCACAGTACTCCATGACGATGAAGATCTTGGACGACTGCTTGTCAATGACGCGGTCAAGGTAGCGCACGATGTGCGGGTGGCGCAGCTCGCGCAGGATGTTGACCTCGCTCACGATGAGCTGCTTCTCCTTCTCGGTCATTTGGCCATAGCCGACCTCCTTCCACACGAGCTCCTACGCATGCTGCGTCGGCCGCCGCATCGCATGGAGGGCGTACCTTGCCGTCGGTCTGGCGCCGGATCTTGCTCACGACGCCGAAGCTGCCCTTCCCGATGACCCGGATGTGGTCGTATTGGTCCATCGTCGCCCGTCTTGGAATGGGCTCTTGATCTTTCGCGGCTTTTGGGGCTTGAAATTACACTTGTTTTTTGTATGCGTTTTTAAACCAGCGGGAGATTACGACTGCATCTCTTTTTACGACCGATGATTGGCCAAAATGCGTTCGAACATCCAAATGTACACCAATCATCGCTGTTCGTCGACTTTTTCCACCAATCGTTTCGAGGCAGCTCGGTGGACGACGCGCAGACCCAGGAAACGGCCGACGCTTCCGAGCCGGCAGATGCTGCGAGGACGGACTCTCCCGGCGGCGCTAGCTCCACCATGGGCGCGCCGACGACCTAATGTACGCACATGGCCTACTGGCGCCGCTTGCATCCCACTGAATGCATGGGCCTTGGGATGCGATACGCGGAAGAGACGGGCGAGGCGGCTTCAAGTTGATCGCGTAGTTAGAGTCCTCGGTCTGCAGACGACTGGAATGGCTTGGGTGGCACGTCGCGCGCCTTGCCAAAGTAGCGTAGCGCGGCCGGTGGCGTATTGGCCGTGGGCAGCAAGCAGCTCAAGTCGCGCTGGTCATCGATCCACGTCTGCAGTAGCGCGTCCATGGCGGCCGTCAGCTTGGCCTCAGCGTTTTCCCACGCGCCACCGTCATCTTGCTGGTCGAGGTGGATCATGGCCGCGGGCACAGGCGGGTGCACTGTCTGCTTGAGTGCATGCTCCTTGTCATGCTTGTACTCGCGCAGTTGCTGGCTCAAGCTTTGCTCAAAGAAGCGCTGCTCCACCTTGGCGAGACGCCGCGTCTCGGCCTCCGTGTGCGCCCGAGAGAGCGCGGCGAGCAACTCTGGTGGCCGTCGATGCAGCGTGCACGTCGACTCGGAGAGGTTGAAGAGCGCCTTATGTCGCCGAATCATCTCGGCCCGGTAGTGCTACGTGATACAACATGACATCCATCGACTTCACTGAGCATCCAGTCCACCTTGCGTTCGCGGAGGGTCACAAGATCATGCTGCACGTCGCGCCGCGCTTCCTGGACGCCCTCGAGCTTGGAGAGCTTCGTGCGCTACACCCACCGGTTCATGCTCCAGTCCTGCAACCCTTGTCACATACGTTGGTGAAGGCCTTGGCGCACGCACTGGCTTCTTCCATGGCTTGCTTGTTGACCTCGAAGCGCGCTTTCTTGGCGCGCGCATGCACATGTCGCTTCTCCGTGATCTCTACAATGTCATCCATTCCGCCGGCGCCATCACGGAACCAACGCACCGCCGATCTGAACATGCCTCGCCACCATGCCCACGTTGGCGCTGAAGTGCTGGGCGAGCGCGACGTTGGCCTGCACTGCTTCCCTACGTGCCATAAGGTCGCAAGAGCCGCTCGGTGTTCTACGCACCGCTGCCGCAACGCGTCGTCTCGCTGCGCCACGACCTTGTCGCGCTTCAGCGCCACGTCGGCCTCCTACCGCAGACGTCCCGCCAAACGACTCAGTGTGATTTTGCATACATTTTTGGCCAAGCACGACGCGCTCAAGCTCGTGCGCAGTACAGGCTGGCTCTTGGACGCACGCAAGCAGCCGCTCTGCGCGAGCCACACGACGTCGTTGGCGTCGCGCTCTTGCTGCGCCTTCATCTACGCGCCATCCTGCAGTGTCACCCGCCTCGCCACACAGCTACGTACAGGGTTGCGTCGACGGACGTGCTCGCGGGGCGAGAAGGCGCGGGCTTCTTTGTCGCGGGTGCATGCCAAGGCGAACGGGTGCTCGGCATTGCCACCGCCATGCCTCGTCTCGCTCGCCAGGCGGTCCTCAAGGCAGAGGCCGTAAAAGCAGTAGCACGCGTCGACAAATTCGCCAAAGGCGACACGCGCGTCGTCGGCGCGCGGGTGCTGCAGCCACGCGTCCAGCGTATGGCGATCGACAGCGAACGCGCCCGTCGACGTGAGCTGCCGCAACGCCGTAAGCGCCATCGAGTGGCCGCCGACGTCGCGCTCGCAACGCGCAAAGAGGCGCTTGCATGCTTGGAGAAAGCGTGGCGTGTACTTGGCCATGCCCCGCGATGGCGGGTACGCAACCGACGACGACGTCGCCGCCCGCTCTTGAATGCGCGTCGACGTGCGCTCGTTCACGAGCTTGCGGATCGTCTTGGCGGCCGCGGTGCCGCCGAGGTCGAGCTGACTCTGCGCATGCCGTGTCAAGTACGCCGGGTCCTCTGGGTCCACGGCGTCCTTCATCGACGGATTCCTAATTTTAGACCAGACATGGAACTGGGTCTGTCTCCGGTCCACCTCACCATGGACAATATTGTCGAGACTAGGGTCTTCTATCTCACCAGGCAACTCGTGTCGCTCGAGGTGTAGGGAAGAATCGGTGCGCTTCTTCGTAGACCCTAGCCCTCGCTACTCGTAAGTGCTAGCCCTCGCTACAAACTCTCTGTCCATGGACGTGGGGCCAGTAACGCAAAGACGGGGCCAATATGCATTCGGACTTAGGCCTCAAAGCGGCAGAGCACGGTCGGGATCTTGTAAACCACGTCGTCGTCGTCCGAGCACGACGTTTGAAACTCGACAAACGGGCGGTCGCAGTCGACGAGGCCTTGGTACCGTTCGGCGACCCACGCGCGCAGCGGCGTCTGCAGCTTCTCGTTGTAGAGGGCCTTGAGATTCGCGCTGAACGCGTTGCGGTCGTAGAGCATGAGGCCGCGCACGGGGCTAAACTTGGGGTCGGCGTCCCCGAGCTCGGCGGCCGCGTGGAAGAGCAAGTTGCACGTCAGCCCCGTGGTTTCTTGGAGCTTGTCGAGGAACTCGGCCGTCGTAACCTCGCTTGGCACACGCAGCATGGTCGCGTCCCACTTGGTGAAGCCCGGCGGCTTGCACTTGACGTCGGCCATCTCGATCGGATCGTACTCGTCCTTGGCCTTCTCCGGCTCGGCCGGCTCTTGCAGGAGGTACATGTTGAGGCCCAGCGAGTTGGACGAGTCCTTAAACTGGTCGAGCTTCTTGTCCTGGACGATCTTGAGCAGCTCGATCATCGCAAGGCCCGTCACCGACGCCGTCGTCGTCGCGATCGCAGGAATGATCTTGCCCGCAATCATCTTGCACTTGTGGCGCGAGACCGGCTTGATGCGGTAGTTCCACGCGCGCAAATTCGCCGCCGACGCGATAAAGTCAATGTGAAAGTTGGCGTCGTTGTCCTTCTCAAAGTCGGCCGGCACCAACCGGTTGCAGTGCGCGAGCGCCTCGGGCGACAAGCTCGCAAGCGCCTCGAGAAGCGTCGCAAGCTCGGTCGCCTCGGCGTCGTTGCCCGTCTTGGCGGCTTGCTGCGCTGCGAGCTCCTCGTCGTTTTCAGCGATCGTCTCGGTCGACGGCGCCCACTCGGGGAGCTCGTGCGCGACTGCAAACTCGGCAAACGTCGCCGGCGCGCGGAGGAGCGAGTGCGGCGGCACCGTCTCAGCTTCGGGCAGCGGCTGCAAGCCAAAGTTGACCGCATACAAATTCGCGGCCGACCGCACGAAGTCCAAATGGTTGGGGAAATCTTCGAAATTGAGGTCGGTCGCCGCCTGGGGGAACCGCTTGGCGCCCGACCAGAAGCGCTCGCCCGTCTTGGTCAAGTGCTCTTCGGGAAAGTTGTGAATGAGCTGCAAAATGCGGTCGCGGAAGAGCGAGCAAAAGAGCGTTTGCGCCATCTCCATGCACGCGTCAAAGTCCACGTCCGGCGTCATCACCAGCTTGTGCAGCGCGCGGACCCTACCCACAGGTGCTACATAACGAAAGATACAAACGCACAATGTACCGTTCGAGCTCGTGGCTAATGGCCGACGCGCCTTGCTTTTGGTTCGGGTGGTCGAGCGTCGCCTTGCGGACCGTCTCAATGTACGTGCTCGGGTCGGCCGCAAACTTGGCCACGTCGCCAAAGGGCACGACAAACACGTCTTCAAACTGGGCCCGGGCCCACTCGATGCAGTGCTCGATGAGAGACGGAAAGTTGCGCAGCGTGCACATGGGGATGTTGTCGTCGGCCGCGTCCTTCGGGCCGTCAGCGTACGACGCCGTCTTGAACGGCAGCACGACCTGCACGTTGCACTTGGTGCCGAGCGTGCCACTCTCGAGCAGCGGCTTCTTGTAAAAGACGCACTTGCTGTCGACGTACAGGCGCGCCTTGACGTTGTCGAGTGCGTTCGTGACAAAGTCCAAGTCGGACCAAAAGCCGTCGTGGAACACGTGCTCGGTCGTCGGCGCGACGAGTTGCTCGAGCGTCTTGACCTTGAGCGACGCGTTCATCGACCGCACGGCCTGCGTCGCGGCCACCGACTTGGGCTGCCCGACGTTGTGCTCGCGGAAGAGGAACTGGCGGTTGAGGTTGCTCACTTCGATGCGGTCATTGTCCGTGACCGTCACGAGCCCGTCCGGACCGCAGCCGAGACCGACCATGGCAAAGTTCTTGAGGTACTCGCAGCCGAGCGCGCCACAGCCGACGAGGAACGTCCGGCTGTTGCCTACGTCACCATGAGCAACCCTAGCCCAACAAGCTAACGAGGCGTACCGAGCTTGGCGTGAAAGTCGGCACCAAAGAGCTGAAGCAAGTGGTCGTAGCGTGACTGCTGCGGCGCGTTATCCGTCGGGATCACCTCGGGGAGCACCTCGACCACGTCCAAGTGCATCCACTGCTTGAGCGGCGTAAATTTGCCGGTAAACTTGACGATTTCCTGGGCGACGATACCGCCGTAAAAGGCAGCGAGCGGGTGGAGCTCGATCGACGCCACCTGTGCGAGCTGCGTCAAGAGCTTCTCATCGAGCTCTTCCAGCGTCAGGGGCTCAATGTCGTCATGCGCCGGCAGACCTTCTTTCGCAAAAGCCACCTACAACGCCACCGAATAGCTCAGACTTTGAAAAGCCCGAGAGACAAAGCAAGCACATACAACGTGGGCCGCGTCGTCGGCGTTGTACACGCGGGGGAGGTGGCCGTACGTCTCCTCAAACTTCATGAGGCCCCAGAGCAGGAGATGGAGCTGCTCGGCGCGGCCTACGTTAGCGTACTGCGTCAATCCCATTCTAGTAAGAGAAGAAAAAGCGGGAAAAGGCAACAAAAAGCGGGGAAAAAGCAACAAAAAGCGGGGAAAAAGCAACAAAAAGCGGGAAAAACAACAAAAAGCGGGAAAAGGCAACAAAAAGCGGGAAAAAAACAACAAAAAGCGGGAAAAAGCGTACCAAACTTGGCGCCGTCGGTGAACATGAGACCGTAGTCGCCCGGGTGCACGGGCGAGACAAGCGCATCGCGGAACGAGCGGAAGGACGTCGTGAACGGCTGCTTGGATTGCGTAAACATGCCGCCGCCGAGGTACGGCGAGAAGCGGTCCGTGCCACCGACAATGTGAAAGCGGTACGGGTCGAAGACTTCGACCTGCTTGCCGTTGCGGAACACCTTTTTTGTCGCAAACTTGATGCGGTACGGACCCATGGTGTTGATACTCTGGGACGGGTCGTCGAGGCAGACCATGCCCTCGACTTCGCTGATCTCGACCCAGCCGTCGTGGTCCGAATCCGGGAGCTCGTGCATCTTGCCGTCCTCGTCGGGCCCGAGGAGCGACACAAGGCCGTCCGCGTCACTCGAGATGTCGGTGATGATGCGCGTGATCGGGTTCTCGCCCGTCGCGTCGTGCGTCGTGAACGCCGGGCCAAAGTCCGTGAACGCGTAGCCAAACGCGCCAGGAATGTCGCACGCGATGAAGCCGATTGACGGCGACTGCGCGCGGCAAAACGCGTTCCAGCGCGCGAGCTCGGCGCGGCGCGAGTGCGTAAAGACCACCACGTTGTGGCGCGCGACGACGTCCTCCGTGAGGCTGCCCGTGTGCACCTTGAGCGTCACCATCTTGTTGAGCTCGGCAAGCTACACACGTCGCGTCGTCAGTATACATGGCATCGCGGTAAGGACGTACGCGGTGCGCCACGGCGGCGGCGCGGGGTGTGCCAACGTCGTCTTCGGTCAAAAAAAAGTTGACGCCAACGTCCTTAATGTCGGTGATCTCGTCTACACAGCGCTGAGCACCCCAGCACGACCAGATAGGATGATCTACCGTCGTAAATGGTCACGGCGCCGGGCCCGGCGAGGACGAGGTTCTTGGCACACTCGATACCGACGCCACGCATGCCCACGATGAGCACCTTGAGCTTCACAAGCTAAGAAGGACGCATGCATGAGCGGTTTGGCCATCGCATCTCGTGTACCTTGGCCATGGTCTCGAGGCCAAAGGCGCCGATCTGCCGGCTGTACTTGTCCATGAAGCCAGCATCTCCTTCCAGGCTCTCCATCGTCTTGAGCTTCTTCGTCGGCGGACTCGTTGCGTCTTCGTCGGCGACCCGCTTCGTCGTCGAAAGCCAAAATGGCGTCGTCATCACAATCCGTGCTCTTCTGGGGCAAGCGCCGAGTGCAAATTCTCGCATTTTATTAAAATTCCTATAGAAAGCGACGCATAATTTAATTCGAAGCGTCGAGTGGCCCAACAGGCTTGGGCGGCAGCGTACGGATAATTCGTGTATCCGGACACCCACGCGATCTTTCGTCGCAAGCTGCCACGTTTCCAGCCGTCGCCAGAAGAAAGGCTCTGCGTCTACGAGACGAGCTTGCTTGCTCGCTGGCTCCCGCGCCGCTTCGAGTGCTGGTCCCTGAATAGGCCTGCTGCATTGTCCCATATCGCCTTGGCTCGATGCTTGGTGAGTGAAGTTCACGGCCGGACCAACGGACCACTGGGCGAGTGAAGTCGGTGCTTTGAGAGGTCGAGAGGTCGTTGCTTTGAGAGGTCGAGAGGTCGGTCATTGCTCCATGAGTCTTTTATACCCGGAATGATCAATGAGCTCGATCGCGCATGTGGGCGTTGACAAGGGACATCACCTAGCAGCAACAGAGAAGGAGGCCATAACGCTGCGAGACGGCGAGGGCGACTCGCGGCTCGCCAAGTGGTGCTATTCGCGAGCTATGCTAGGCTTTCCATGGCGGTACGAACTGTTTGAGGGTGGCACTTGGCGGCTGCGAGCCTCGCACGCAGAGCCATACGAGCCTTTAGGAGCATTGCGTCAAGGTCATGGGCGTATGCCACGCTGTATGGATAGTCAAGTGTCATCTCTAGGCTTTGCCTTCCTTGGCCTCGCGCTTGGCCTTGGCAGCGGCAATCTTGGCGGCTTGTGCCTGTACAGCGGTGATGTTGCATCGAGTTGGTCGGAATGGCGTCATCGCCTACCTCTTTGCGGCTGGCAAACTTGCCGCGGTTGTGGTACACGGTTGACGCTTGGCCAGACGCGAGCGTCGCAGCGACGGCTTCTGCCGCCGTCTCTCGGCAGGCCTCGGCCAGCTTGGCGGCGACGCGGCGATCGGCTTCTCTTCCGGCCATGCGAATCGTCGAATTTGCTCGGAACCCGCGAAGGCGTCTCCTATTTAGGACTTTTGGTGCCTTTTCCTAGGACCGATATCCGGATACTCCGGATACGAAAAGGGCCACGCTGGCCAATCATTCGCTGGCACGCTGCCACGAAAGGTCATTTTGGATTTTGCCGAGTAGAGAAAAGAGCAACAGCCGAGTTCTCGATGATGTCACAACCATGCTAATTCCGAACAGCGCATTACGACGACTGACCGTGTTGATACAATGTATTCAAACCACTGAGAGAACTCCTTCCCATGTAGTACTAGCTTCGTCCATAGTGTAGCCAGCAGTCTAATGAACACACATTGTTATTTACCTTCAACAACTCCATCGAGTCGCTTTACATCCAGGTTCGCACGCCAGCGATAGCCAACCCGCATGAAACGCAGCGACAGCATCCGAGTACAGCGTCGCAGAAGCGGTAGAACCCGCAGGGTAGCGTCCATCATAATCGCCAGCGAGAACGTTCGAAAGGAGAAGAGAGCGAGATTGAGCCAACTGCACCCTTGTCAGCAGACACGCTCAAGGCGGCATAGCGCAAGCTCCAGCCACGAGCCACGTGTGCGCATGTTGCCTGGCGCCTCAGCCTAAAGCGTTGAAACGGAATAAGAAGTGAGAATGGAAACGTCCCAGGCAGAGGACGACCGGCGGCGCCAGAGCCGACCGCTGGCACTCCTCGCAGACATCGCACGCCTCAAGCTCGCAAGGTTCAAGAGAGAGGCGGTCGCAGAAGCGTCGGCGACCATGACGTCCTTGGGCAGTGTCAAGAAGAACGTCCAGGTCGCGGCGGCCGCCAAGGCGCGCGCCGCCAAGCGCGCGCAAAAGCAAAAGCACCTCGAAGACCCCAACTGGAACGTCATTCGCACCAAAGCGTCCAACGAGCTCCTCCACGACGAACTCACAAAGGTACTACGCTATCGTCATCGTGATGTGTGCGAGCCACTGCCTGTATACTAGCTCATGAAGGACATCAACGTACTCCTGCGCAAGGAGCGCAAGAACGTACCTGCATGGATTCGGGTGCGTATCTTTAATGAACTAGCGTGAACTTGGAACGCGCGAGTAGAAGTACAAGGACGACGACCCGCGCTGTGTCTTTTACCACTCGATGCTCCGGCGTGTTGGGCTTCCGGAACGCCACGCGCGGGTAGGCTTGCACCGGCGCGCGTTAGGTCGTGTCGAGTGCGCTGTAGTTTGCGCCGTGGTTTCTCAAATCGGAGAAGCTCCAGCTCAACAAGTACGGGCAGCGGCTCTTTGCGCAGTTTGAGGCGGCGTACCTCACGCGCGAAGCAGCGCTGAGCGAGACCGAGGCTGCGGTGCGCAAGCACTTGGAGTTTCTCGGGCGCCTGATGACCCTCAAAGCTCCACCGCGCGACAAGGTAGAGTGTCCGTGAGCGTCGAATAGCACGAGAGACATGTTTGCATAGAACCAAGCGATCGTGCAGCGGGCTTTTCGCGACTGCTCGTTTCCATCGCCCCGCATGACCTTGCTAGCGAGCAAGCACGACCCCGAGTCGGCGTTGCACCCGCTCGAGGCCAACAGTCCGGGCACGGCCGAGGACGACCCCGAGGCCGTCGCGCACCCGGATCGACTCGACAGCGAGGACCCGCGCGTCGTGCAGCTGCAGATTGCGTCCGTGCCGAAAGCCCCGGCGCCACCAGGCCTCGCGCCCCAAGTCCCCGGGAAGCTCGAGAGCCACGGAAAACACACCTACTACCACTACAACGGGCGCTGGAAGGACGGACACATGCGCGGCGCCGTTGGCGTCTACACGTTTGCCGACGGCGGCAAGTACGTGGGTGCGTGGAAGGACAGTATGCCGTGCGGCCCGGGCACCGCCGTACAAAATTGCCAGCAGGACACCACTCATATACGTCCGGCGTAGGAGTACCCGAATGGGTCCAAATACCAAGGCAACTGGCGCGACGGCAAGTACCACGGTCTTGGGACGTGGGAAGCCGCCGACGGCACGACATACGAAGGCAGTTGGAAGGACGGTCTCCGCGACGGCAAGGGCAAACTCGTTTTGCCCTCTGGCGCGACCTACGACGGCCAGTTTTTTCAAAATTACCGGCACGGCGCCGGCGTCGAAGTGAGCCCGTATGTTCTTTTTGGAGAATATTGTCTTCCATGATATCGACAATCCTGGGTGCATGCGGTAGACTTGGCCACAAGTACAAGGGCAACTTTCGCCGCAACCGGATTTACGGCGAAGGTCGCATTGAGATCGACCTCGGGAACGGCCAAGTGCACGTGTATGCCAAAGAGAACTGGGCGCCGTGTGTTCTCGGTGGTGCGCTTCTGGCGATCTTATTGCGTCCCTACATCGTCGTCTCTGCCTGTAGAGGCGGCGGCCGAAGCGCGACTGCACTGGTCGGGCGTCGACATGGACACGGAGATGTCGATGCGGTCGCTCCTACGGGTGCGCGACGACCTCCGTGCGCTCGACTTGCAGCTCGAGTACCGCAAGAAAGAGGCGGCTCGCATCATCGCCGAGAAGAAGGCGGCAAAGGAAGCTCGTCGGGACATTAACCGTGCGCGCCGCGAGGCCGAGAAACTAGCTAAAGAAGCGCTCGTCAACGAGTTGATCAAGGAAATGTCCGACGACGACGAAGACGACGGCTACGGCTTTAAAAAGCTCAAGCCCAAAGCCAAACCCACCGGTGGTGAGGGCGAGGCCAACGAGGAGAGCGATGAAAGCGCCGACGAAGAAGAAGACGGTGACAAAGCTGGCAATGCGACCAATCAAAACGACGACGACGACGACGATGATGACGCACCCGCCACATAAATGCCATCGTTAGATTGGCCAGCTCTCTCGTGGCATGTCATTGGAAGGGATATGACAATATAGTCCTACCAAGGTTTATGGTCTTTGTACCATTATATACATGCATTCTAGGTTTAATGGTACACGATCTATGCACAGAATCAATAACAAATGTTGAAGAAGAGAAGTGTACCGAGCCGGACGGGAGCGGTCCGCTTTCTTCGGCGTCGTGGAGGGCACAGAGGCTCTGCACTTGTAATCGCGCGCCGCGGACCGCCCCGAGAAAGTGTTGGCCCCCATACGAGCTCGACGTTGCTTGGTAGTTGACGCGCGGCGCGCTGAGGGGGTGGGTTGAAAATTCCGGGGGCTTCTGGAGCTCAAGCGTGTGCGAGTGGTGCATGTCGCGCTTCAAGCTCTTGAGGCGCTGCGCCTCGCTAGGTTGCATGGAGTCAGCTACATTGCGACTCGAAGCATTGCGCACCGTTTTGTGTCCCAGTCCTGGGCGCGGTAGCTGCCGTACTTCTTCTCCGTGAGAACTTCTTCGAGCTGCCGGCGCTCAATCTCGTGCTGCACACGGAGGTCATCGCGCTGCTTTTGTTTGGCCCGGTGGTGTTCCTAAATACGACGTGGATATCGTTCTAGTCGAAGCATGGACAATAAGTACTTGAGCGCACTTGGTCTTTTCAAACTTCTCCATTGCGTCGGCGCGCGTGTAGACGTTCTTGGCCTGTTCAAAGAGCTGGAGTTTCGAGAGGTAGTACTCGGAGTTTTTGAGCTCGAGGAGTGTCCGCGAGTACTTGACGTGCGGGTCTGGCAGTCGGTCGAGGTAGTCTTCCAGCTGGCGCGTCTGGATCTGCTGCGTCTTGGCCAGCTCCTGCCGCCGCACATTGCAGTCGGCTTCGACGTCGCGCTGTTTCGCGAGCCACTTTTTTTCGTGCTGGTCGCGCACGAGCGAGACGGCATCAGCAAAGTGGCCGTTCTCAATACCTTGCCGGCGCTACCAATAATGGCTTTGTGCTACGATGCTCAAGTCGCCGACGCCATACCTTTTCGTACGTGGTCTGGAGCGCGATAAAGTCGGCTTTGATCGTGCGCAGCCGGTCCCGCATGATGATCGCGTTCGTGTACTTTCCCTTGCTCGTCATCGAATGCAATATGCTCATCATTTCGTTGCGAATGCGCGTGAACATGACGAGCTGGTCGCGCGGGTCGATGATGTCGTCGCTGTGGTACCCAAAGACCGCGTACGCGTCGACGAGGTTCTTGACCTCGAGCGTGCTCTTCTTCCCGAGCGCGACGGGCTCGAGCTGCGCAATCGCAAAGCGGAGGTCATCGCAAAACTACAAGAATCAGCAACTCAGATCTAGTAGCGTCGATGCGTGCGGACCGCAGCCTTGTCGTCCGCGCTCAGCTCCATCGCGGAAATGGAGGAGATTGCACTTGGGTATTTTTGGCGCGCGCGGTGATTGGCCGACGCGTAGCCAATCACCGTGCGCATTTGCATATAAGATTTCAACAGGCACGAGCGAGGTGCGAGACCGGAAGTGACGTGCGTGAGAGCACGGACTGCTTGCGTCCCGCTGCATTATTTACCAAGGTTAAACAGCCCAAGACAGCGCTACCGAGAGTGGCTACCACGGACAACGTTGTCGAGTTGACAATGTAAAGCTCAACGGAAGGGAAAACACTGGTATCCTGCATGGCGTGTCGCTGGATTGAAGCATACACAATGCGTCTACCGCTGGGTAAGGTCGTATTGTTGCTGGCAGTGTGCAGTACCATACAAGGCGCTAACGTTAGTGGTGTTGCTCCCGCAAGAACATTCGAAGGTCGAAGCCAACGTCGTACGTTGCGCGTATGCCACGTGGCACCGAAGCTTCCAGAAGCAAGATCCCGTTGCAGAGGCCATCACAGTGCTTTAACGTGCTGGCGATGGCCGGCGTCTGCTTTGCCCATGTGCAAAGCGTTCTGTGCCTTGCCTTCTTTGAAGCGCCCAAACTGTACTAGTACTCGGTATCGCGGCCAGAGGTGATAGATATGCTTGGCCGGCACACCGGTAGGATCCCGTCCACGGGTCACCGACCTACTACTACGGAGTCCCAGCAAGCGCCTTCCGGTCCACCTGCACGCACCCATGCACTCGTCGCCCGCGTCATCATTCTCTCTGCAATCGGTTGACCACGTGGCAGCGTCTCGACGCACTTTCGGTAGCGCATGGATTTCCATCGAAGATTCGATCTTTCGTATTTCGAACTCTCTTGCGCTTTGTATATGCGCGGTCGGCGGCTTCCCGCCTACAAACGTCAAGTACTCGGCCGGACACGTGGCTCGGTTTACCTCTCACAATGCATATCTATCCGTTTCGAATCTCTCACCTCATGGTAAATCGATATGTTTTTCATTTGACAAAACCTCTTATATCGAATATATTGTCAAAGACTGCTGGGCGCACCGGTGACGTGGCCCCGCCGCTCGATCTATCGACTCTCAGAGGTCCTCTCGGACGCCACGTCAGCAGCATATTGAGCGGCGCGGATCGACTCACTTTCGAATTTGCTAAGAAATGAACTTGATCAAGGTCCTTACGTACGCTGCGGGCGCGCTCGCGGCCTGCGCGGTCTCGTCGGTCGTCGCGGAAGAGCCCAAGGGCCCGGTGATTGGCATCGACTTGGGCACGACCTACTCGTGCGTCGGCCACTACGCCAACGGCAAGGTCGAGATCATCGCCAACGACCAGGGTAACCGCATCACGCCCTCGTATGTGGCATGGGACTCGAACGACGAGCGCCTCATTGGCGACGGCGCCAAGAACCAGGCGACGATCAACCCGGAGAACACGCTCTTTGACGTCAAGCGCCTTATCGGTCGCCAGTACAACGACAAGTCGGTGCAGGCGGACAAGAAGCTGCTGCCGTACGAGATTGTCAACAAGGAGGGCCGCCCGTACATCCAGGTGATTGTCAAGGGCGAGACCAAGACGTTCTCGGCCGAAGAAGTCTCGGCCATGATTCTCACCAAGATGAAGAACATTGCTGAAAACTACCTCGGCAAGGAGGTCAACGACGCGGTCGTGACCGTGCCCGCGTACTTCAACGACGCCCAGCGCCAGGCCACGAAGGACGCCGGTACCATTGCCGGCCTCACGGTCCAGCGTATCATCAACGAGCCGACGGCCGCCGCCATTGCCTACGGTATCGACAAAAAGAACGCCAAGGGCGAGAAGAATGTGCTCGTCTTCGATCTCGGCGGTGGTACCTTTGATGTCACGCTCCTCACGATCGACGGCGGCGTCTTTGAGGTGCTCTCGACCAACGGCGACACCCATCTCGGCGGTGAAGATTTCGATCAGCGTGTCATGCAGTTCTTCATCAAGAAGTGGCAGAAGCAAAAGAAGATTGACATCAGCTCGGACAAGCGCGCGCTCCAGAAGCTCCGCCGCGAAGCCGAGCGTGTCAAGCGCGCCCTCTCGACGCAGCCCCAGGCGCGCCTCGAAATTGAGTCGCTCCTCGACGGCGAGGACTTTGACGAGACGCTCACGCGTGCTCGCTTTGAAGAGCTCAACAACGACCTCTTCAAGAAGACGCTCGGCCCCGTCGAGAAGGTCATGAAGGACGCCGGCCTCAAGAAGTCGGAGGTCGACGAGATTGTGCTTGTCGGCGGCTCGACGCGCATTCCCAAGATCCAGCAGCTCATCAAGGATTTCTTCAACGGCAAGGAGCCCTCGCGCGGTATCAACCCCGACGAGGCTGTCGCGTACGGTGCTGCCGTCCAGGGCGGTATCCTCGCGGGCGTCAACGACGAGTCGACCAAGGACATTTTGCTTCTCGATGTGGCCCCGCTCTCGCTCGGTATTGAGACGGTCGGCGGTGTCATGACCAAGATCATCAACCGCAACACGGTGGTGCCCACGAAGAAGTCGCAGACGTTCTCGACGTACCAGGACAACCAACCCGCTGTGTCGATCCAGGTCTACGAAGGCGAGCGCACGATGACCAAGGACAACCACATGCTCGGCAAGTTTGAGCTCACGGGCATCCCGCCGGCGCCGCGTGGCGTGCCGCAGATTGAAGTCACGTTCGAGGTCGACGCCAACGGCATCCTCCAGGTCTCGGCCGAGGACAAGGGCACGGGCAAGGCTGAGAAGATTACGATCACGGCCGAGAAGGGCCGCCTCTCGCAGGAGGAGATTGATCGCATGGTCCAGGAAGCCGAGGAGAACGCCGAGGAAGACAAGAAGATCAAGGACCGCATTGACGGCCGCAACTCGCTCGAAGGCTACCTCTACAACCTCAAGAACAACGTCGAGGACAAGCTCGCCGATAAGATTGACGACGACGACAAGGACACTGTCCTCAAGGCGGTCCAGGAGGCCATGGACTGGCTCGACGAGAACCAGGAAGCCGACAAGGAGGACTTTGACGCGCAGCAGAAGGCGGTCGAGAAGGTGGTCAACCCCATCATGTCCAAGGTCTACCAGTCGACGGGCGGTGCCGGCGCCGGCGCGGACGACGACGACGAGGACGACCACGACGAGTTGTAAACTAAGCGTCGGTCGTTAGAGTGGTGTTGCCGCATATGCAATGAATACTTGGTATTTACATTTCCACTTTTGAGATCTTATTGCGATTGAATCTTTTCGGCTTCTAATTTGTGGGATTCGATATTTCGGGATTCGATATTTCATGGACGACCTGCCGCTCATCGATACGACGCACGCCACGCGGCTGCTCAAACAGCTCGCGACCGTCGTCGAGACGCAGCGCCTCGAACTTGCGCAGCTTGCGGCCAAGGTCGATGCGCTTGAAGCGAGCGCGGCCGGGACCCGCCGCCATCTCGCGGCCCACGACGCCCATGCGACCGCGATCGATGCTCGACTTGGTCACGTGGAGGCCGAGCTGTCGCCCGCGACCGCGACCAGTCTCGGAGCGTTCGTGGCCCGGCTCTCGACGCAGTTGGCTGCGACCGAAGCGCGCTTGGAGGCCAAAGCCGACCTCGACGTGCTCCATGCCGCCGACGACGCGTTGGAGCATCGGCTGGTGCGGCGCCTCCAGCGCAACGAAGTCGCCATTAGCGAGACAGCGCGCTTGGCCGAGAGGTCACCACTCACTGTATTCATACCGGTCGTGCTCAGGCGCGTTCGTAGACTTGAAGCCAGCGCCGCTGCGATCCAAGCCCACGTGCACGTGATCGATGCGACGCTGCCGACCAAGCTCGACAAGGTACTCGTCCCTTGACGTGACTGCAGCAGCACGGTAGACAATCATGTAGATGGACCTGGCCCAACTCGAGACCGCCAGCGCCAAGCTCACGGGCTTTGGCGCCCGCGCCGATGCGCTCGACGTGGCGCTCGAGCTTGTGCAGGGCCGTCTTGAATCGCTTCAAGTCCAAGTCGCCACAGACGTGCGAACGCTCGAAGCCGCGGCTGCGACGACGGCCGACGCGATGCGGAGTACGTTCACTGACGCCGTGCACTTGCTGCGGACCGAGGTGCGAGCGTCGGCGTCGGCGACAGCGTCGGCTATCAAAGGCAGCGAAGCGCGCCTCCACGAGCAGATACAAAGCGAGATTCGTCGTCTCTCGGAGGCCGCTTTGCACGCGCAGACCAAATCGGACGCCAATCTCCAAGGACTCGCGTCCGTCTTGCAGTCTTCCTGCCGCCAGCTACGCGACGAGGTACTCCTCTATCTATCTATCTATCTATCTATCTATCTATCTATCTATCTATCTATCTATCTATCTATCTATCTATCTATCTATCTATCTATCT
>NW_008246075.1:833731-910116 GCF_000281045.1 Saprolegnia diclina VS20
GATAGGTGGCGCGAAAGGCGAACCGGAGTGATGTCGTTTCCGCAACGAACGCGCTGACCTCGACACTGCAGACCAAGGTAGGATCGCATTCGGATAGTAGTATAATGCTGGATACTTGGATAGGTCGCAACCGAGGCCGCCCTATTGTCGCTCCAGAGCAAGATCGCGGCCGTCGCAAGCGTATCCAACGAGATGACGACCAAAGTCGAGATTGCGCTGCGGTTTGTCGACTGGTTTTACGCCCGCGGCAGTGCGTACGAGCACAATTTGCGCAGCGTCGAAGCGCAGCTCACGCATTTAGCGCAGGCGTCGTCGTTGTCGTAGGAATAAGATTGCTTGCAATTATAAACGTACGGGTGTATACTCTTCGAGGAGCCGGCGCCACTCGATGCCAGCCGTCGGTCGCGTCGCCTTTTCGGTGTAGACGGTAAAGATGTGCGCAATGAGCTCGTACTGCCCGAGCGCCTGCTTTTGGCGGATGCTCAGAATGACTTTGGTCGTGGACGCCCGCAGCAGCCGCTTGGTCGACCGCTTGGCGGCTTGCAGCGACACGGGCGGCGTGGGTTTTTCGTGAAAGGGCTCGACCGCCGTGGCCTCGGCCTCGGATTCAGCAGTGTTGTTCGAGGTCTCATTGACGGTGCCTTCATGATGCGGCTCGAGCGTCGTCGAGGCTTGGACGACGGCAGCCATTGACGCCATCGGCGCCGCGATTACCGCCCCGGGGTTGCGTCGACTGCGCGCGATCGTCTGCGCGATCTTGGCCTGCACTTCTTGCACTGCATTCTCACAGTTCTAAATGTGGTGCTATCAGATCTGATATTATCGCAATGAGACGTTGCCAGTACCGAATTTTGTAGCGTGGGGTCGGCGCCGTAGTAGAGGAGGAGGAGCGTCGCGCCTGGCGACCCCGCCAACACTATTCTCGTGTCTTCTTCCAGGTCGTGATGCAAGACGTCGTAGTACTACCTGCTTTGTGCAAGGGTGTGTCGCCATTGCCCTAGTACAATTTTGGTCGACGATGAGTCCGAGCGCGGCTTCCTACGCTCTGGCGGTTGACGTCCATGCGGTACGTGGTCAAGAGAAGCTGGATCGTCCCGAGATGGCCTTTTCGACACGCGTGGTGGAGCGCGTTGCGCATATTAGTCTACTCTCATAAGGTAGTACATGTACAAGGTGTCATCGCGCCGTACGTCGGTCTGCTGGACGTTGGCGCCGGCCTCGAGGAGCGCCGTGACGCACGGGAGCTTGCCCGCATAACACGCTAATTCACAACAAAACATCATAAAGGCGATCGACGATGGATCTACCCCAATGCAACGCCGACATGCCAAAGCGCTATGTAGAAGGGCCACCTGAGAGTATGGTAGCTGGAGTAGTTCACATACGTCGACGGCCTTGACGAGCTTAGGCTTGCGCTGGAGCATGGCGCGGACGTCGTCGACGCGGCCCTCGACAGCGTGCCGCACGAGCAGAGTCAAGGTTTGGTCGACCTTGGCCGGGCGCACCAAGTACTTGAGCTCGGACGCGCACACGCCCATTCAAGTGTACCAAAATAGGACTCGTATACGGTTTTGACAGCCATCAGCTTAGAGCTATACGAGTACGCCATATAATGCCGGTACTCCTACGAGTCTCTAGCATAGCTTCGAGCCAAGCGCGCTCAGTGTATGCATTCATAAACCCTTGCGCTTTGCACCGCTCGCTCGTCTGCTTGCACGGTCGCCATGAGAGCGATTGCAGCGTCGCATCTCCGACGAGTCTCTTCCAGGCCATGGTAGAGTATGTGGGCCCAGGCGCCCAGTCTCAACCAGCCATTCGAGTCTTCTTCACGTCTCTCTGCGCTTCCATCGACGAGGTATGTCCGTAGCTAGGGCGGGACAAAGGTCATTCCAATGGTCGCGGTCGCATGGCGGGAAATCGCGGGTCTTGTGGGGTTTATCCGGATGCCGTTGCCGGATACGAAGCGACACTCGGCGCTGATTGGGCGATTGAAATGACTGGTTCCTACTAAGGCCGCTGCAATTGCAGTCGAGAGTGTGATCATTTCCCAACTGGACTCGTGAGCGCTATCTGCACAGTGGTGGTGTTCCGAGTCACCTCCAATAGTCGCCCCGAGTCGATCTACGACGCTGCTTGAGGGATAAGCGAGGAGGACAGTTGAATAGCAAAGTCTCGATGTTGATCTGGTGCCGACTCTGACGAGACGGCGCCGGAACCGTCGATTGATGGCTCTATATTCCCAATCTCGTGCTAGCTGCTTCGCGGCTCTAATGTAATGAGACAAACCATAGAGCAAACAACCCCATTCACTAGATAGACTTTCGGATAGTTGTAGTCTAGTATCTAGACTAGAGACAAGCATAACCACCAGTAATCAACTCTTACATTCTACCACTCGACACCATGACATTCTCTTCCGACTCGCAGCATTGCAGCCACGACGATCAAACCAGCGGTTGGCACGAGGCGCCGACGCCAGGCCGTCATCAACTATATTTTTGAACGAATGTGGAGACGGGAAAGGTGGACAGGTTGTCGTCACAGCAAGCATCCTCGAGCGGTCGATACCGTCGGCGCAGTTCATGTCGATCTGACAACTACTAAGGGATGAGACCTCTTATATACCCTTGCAACTCCGCAGTGACCTTGCGGATGGACCGCCTCGATGTGTCCTTCCACTGGACGACGTATTACTACGTTGTAGCTGTCCACGAACAACTTGTCGTCGTATGAATATTGTCTATTGCAGTGTCTAGTCGGTGGTGTCTAGTTGGTACTCTTGGGCGCGAGGCTCCAGCGGCGCATCTTGTCGGCGTGCGCAGCAATCGCGCTGTCGTCCTGCGTCATCGCGAGAGCCTTTTGCGCAAAGCCGTACGTGCGCTTGAGTTCGCGAACGTCGACGTCCGTTGTCGACGTGAGGCCGCTCGAGTTGGTCAAGCTCAGCGTCGGCTGGACGACGTCATCGACCACGAGCCGCGCTTCCAGCGGCGACAAGAACGCGTTGACAAAGCCAGGGATCTCGCGCACTTGGTTCTTCTTCTCGCCGGCTTTGACCGCCGCCAGCATCGCGCGCTGCACCAGTTGCATGTTGGGCACGAGGTCGGCTGCGAGCATCTTGTCGAGGACATCGCGGACGACCGCCAATGGCGCCCGGGGGTAGAGCGCGAGGAGCGCACTGCGAAAGACGCTCGGGTACGGGTGCGCGTCGATGTGGGCAAAGAGCGCGTCGTACTTGCCCGCGTCGGCGAGACCTTGGGCGATCGGCGCCGCGAGAAGCCACGGCTGGTTCACGTGCGAGAGGCGCGCGTTGGCTTCGGCGTACAGCGCTTGGGCGTGCGGGACGCGCTTGCCGACGACGAGGACGTCGAGGATCTTGCCGTACGTTTGCTCGGGCAGCACATCATGGTCGCATTTCGACGCTTTCAAGTAGAGCTGCGCGAGCGTCGAGCGATACCCCGAGTAGTAGAGTGTATTGGCGACCGCGTCAATCATCTCGTACGTCGGTTCGAAGTGCTGCTTGTCCATGAGGAGGCGGAGACTTGCGTTGAGCGACTTGCCGAGGCGCAAGAGCTGGTCGTGCTTTTGCTTCTCGGACAGATGCGGCATCCCGCGCTGGAAGAGCGAGTACTTTGTCGGGTCGAACCAAAACGAGTGGAACGCCTTGGGCGACAGCATGTACTGGGCATCGACAATACTCTTGATGAGCTTGTCGTAGTCGTCGTAGCGCTGCGCCTTGATGCACACGCGGAGGGTATCAAAGAAGACGGTCTCGCGCATCTGCCGCGCCTTCATCGGGTCCCGGAGATGGTACTCCATGTACGTCTGGAGCTCGTAGATCGCTGCATCGGCGTCGCACACGTAGAGGAAGACGGGAAACATCCGCCCGGGGCTGAGCATCGGGACACCTTGGAAGCGCGCAGCCTTGTACGCGGCCATTGCGCGGTCCGGATCCGCAATCATAAATTTGCCGGTTTTGTCGGCGACGCGATTGGCGTAGTGGCGCATGGCGGTTTGCAGCGCGACGCCCGAGCTCGACCACGTCGACGTCGTCAGATGCGCGAGAAGCGCATCGACCTTGTGGTCGTCGCCCGCGTAGATGAATGCGCGCATGACTGCATCCAGCGTCTGCATGTGCAGCGGTGTCTTTTGCTCGGTGAGAAGCTCAGAAGCCAGCGTCGACGCCGACGCATAGTCCTCGTGGTGCAGAAAGAGGTCGAGTTGTGTCGCACTCGGGTCCTTGAGGCCCGTCGAACTACAACACACATGTATTAACTCACTTGGTATGGCGCTTTTGCTTATACTTGAACGCATTGGTCATCGACGGCTTGCTGTGGGGCGTCGCGCGGGATGCATACTGGCACCGACGCAAGATGAACTCCGTCTTCGAGTCCGACTTGATGCCATGCTCGGCCATCTCGTTGAGAATGTCGCCGATCTCGTCGACGCGATCGAGGATCAAGAGCGCCTCGAGGATCGTGTTGTAGCCGCTCGCGTCCAATGTGATGTTGAAGAGGCTTCGGTTCTTTAGCACGTCGGCTGTCTCCTTCAAGCACTTGTTCCGGACGCAAATTTCGAGCAGCGTCCGGAACGTCGACGGGTCGAGCTCCATGGTCGAGAGCGAGTAGAACTGAAAGGCTTCTTCCGGGCAGCCGACGCGCCCGAGCGACGTCATGAGCCGGTTGAGCGCCACGGGCGTCCAAATGCCCATGGTCGCGTCCACGAGCTCGTAGAGCGCAAGGACTCCTTCCTTGTCGTTGGCGAGCGCGAGGTTGTACATGATGCGCGTGACCGTGTCGTTTGGCACCATGTAGCCGGCGTGGCGCATCTCGACGAGGAGGGCGTGCGCGCGGTCAAACTGCCCGAGGTCGTTGAGCGCGCTGAGCGCCCAGACGTAAAAGATGGCCTGCGGGTGCGAGTGCGACGCCCGCTCGTCCTCAAAGATCTCGAGCATCGCTTCGAGGCGCTTCGAGCGCAGGAACGCGACCTTGGACTCGATGTAGTGCTTGATCTTGACGTCCTTTGGGTAGTTGGCACGCAGCTGGAGGAGCGACTCGATGATGACATAGTCGGCTTCCGTGGCTTTGGCGGCCGCAAAGAACATTTGCAAGTCCATCGACGACGGCGCCGGCGTGCTTGCGCAGAACTCGGTCCACGTGTGGCGTACCTGCTTGGCGCGCGAGAAGAAGCCGGCGCTGCCGTGCTTCTTGAGGATCTCTTGCTTGGTCGACTGCCCGAGCTGCTTGACTTCGAGCACCGAGAGCATTTTGGTCGGCGCGCGCTGGGACGGCGGCGTCGCAAAGTACCGCGTTGCAGGCAGTTGGAAGGGCGCCATGTGCATCGCCGGCGACGCGGCCGCGACGCGGAGGCTGGCGGCGCGCTGCAGCGATCGCGCGACGTGGCGAAACATGATGCTCGAGAGTGCTGGAAGCGTGCTGAACGAGTGGTTCTGTTGCCGGACCGAGCGCGATGCCATTGGCCACATTTCAACCAATCCTATGCTTCAGAAGAAGAAGCACGATGTGGATTGGACGAAAAGCGCCTTCCGTTTTCAGGGATGCAGTAAGGCCGCCCGCCGGCCGCGTGCTTCCGTCTGCCAGCGAGTACGAGGACGAGGCGGCGGTGGATGGGTGGTCGCTGCAGCGGCGGCTAACGACGTCGGTGTCGTGAGGACGCACCGTGCAGGCGTATCGTGCTTGCCCCCACGGCTGCAAAGCTTGCCTCCGAGAGATAAAGAGGCGAGGTGGCAGATAATCTGGGATTCCAAAGCCATTCGCCCGGAGGTTTTCCGGGATGGGGGCGCTCGAATTCCGGACGATGTACGGTTAGTTATTTGCCATCGTGGCGAATGCCAGCCAATGAGGAGCTTGGTGCGCCAAGCGCCCCGGCAATGGCCAATCAAATGCGTGGATACCAAACCCAACAACCAATAGAATCGCTGGTTACCAACTTGACACACCATTCACATTGGCCTTTCAGTATGTGAAAGGCCCCACCACTCGGAGAGGTGATTGACAAGCTTTCATCGCTTGCGTTGAGTATGATGCGACGCATGTTGCCGCAAACTCGTGCATGCCTTCGTGTGTACAACTAGAATCAGCGCAAGACAAAGATAAAGGGAGGAAGCGAAACATCTTGATAACTTGAGCAGCGCATTAGGAGCATACGGGGTCGCTGGACCACGTGGTCGTGCCCACGGTTGCCAACTGCGCTACACTGGCGCGGTACATCGCCCGGAAGCGTCGCGACGTGCCGCCAGTGCATGTGGAGGTGACCTTGAGATCTGAGCGAATGAAGCCACAAGGCTCGTCGAGGACATCGACTTCTTCGTAGGCCGCACCGCAGTCGTAGTCGTCTGTCTTTGGACCAGCTTTGGCAGCGACAGTGGTGAGCTTTGAGCTCGGCAAGCGGGAAGCACGAGCGTTGGACTTCATCTGCAAAGGTGGCGTGGCGCTTTAGATGATGCGCGCAGTAGTTTTAGTGTCTGGCACAAGAGCCGCGCCCGAGACGTGGCCGCTGCTACTGCTGTGGCTTATTTGTGCGGCTGGGATCGGGGCGGACGCGCGCAACATCCATGTCAATCAAATAAAAAATAGACGATCGCAACTACCGCCTCTAGCATTTGATATTCCATATTCGTTGTGAGAGGCAAGGTGCTCAACAAATTGCGTCGGCGGCTGCCAAAAGCCAAATGTCCACCAATCAGAAGCCATTTATTCGCCCACAGCCACCAATCAGATCGCTGGTTACCGCTATGATTCCAGAGATTTGGCAGCCTCGCCGCGATAAAGATGCTTCGAGAAGCACGAGACCCAGGGTCCTTGAGGCGGCAGGTGGGGCAGCGGAAGCATGGAATGTTGGGGATGTCTTTTAGAATTCAGATTTACATGCAGCTATTACTGTAGTGTCGACGCCATCTCTAGTAATCGTGGCTGTCGCGGCGACCGCGGCGCTGGAAGTCGCGGCCACCGTCCTTGCCACGGCCACCGTAGCCGTGCTCACCACGCGTGCGGCCATAGCCGCGGCTCGAGTCGCGGTCGTACTGCGGGCGGGCAGGGCGGTCCTCGCGGTTGCGGGCAAAGGCAACGCGGATCGCCTGGCCGTCCAAGTCGGCACCCGAGAGCTTGATCGCGCTGTCAACCGAGTCCGTGTCAACAAAGTTGACGTACGCAAAGCCGCGGAGCTCCTGCGTGTCACGGTCGACCGCGATGTGCACGCGCTCGATCTCACCGCAGTGGGCAAACATGTCGTTGAGCATGCCCGAGTTGACGTCCGCCGAGATGTTGCCGACGTACACCGACTTGCAGCCGTCCGGCTTGGCGACGCGCTTCTGCGAGTTGTTGGTCTTGTGCGAGTAGTTGACGCGGAGCGTGCGGCCGTTGAACTCGGATTCGTCGAGCTCGAGCGCCTTGTCCGTCGAGTCGGTGTGCACAAACTCGACAAAGCCGTAGCCCAAGACGCGGCCCGTGTCCTTGTCCTTCGGGAAGTAGATCGAGCTAATGTCGCCGCAGTGGGCAAACATCTCGCGGATGCTGTCTTCCGTCACGTTGTACGGCACGTTAGCGAAGCGGATGCTCGTGCAGCCTTCCGGCTTTTCGGTGCTGGCCGGCGCGCGCTCACGCGGCTGCTCGGCCTTCTTGACGGCCATGTAGCGCGAACCGCACTGCTCGCCGTCGAGCTCGAGCGCGTTGGCAGCGGCCTCGGCGCTCTCAAAGCGCACAAAGCACGTGCCCATGGGCGTGCCGTTGCGCTTCTTGGGCATGTGGATCGACTCGATCTCGCCAAAGCGCGCAAACAAGTCGCTAATGTGCTCTTCCTCCGTGTCGAAGGGCAGGCCACCAATGAAGATGGTGCACGCAAGGCGGTCGGCGTCGGCGTACGACGAGAAGAAGTGGACCTTGGCCGGCATGCCCATGAAGGCGAACTGCGGCGCGAGCATGGTCTTGGCCGGCGCGGCAAAGGCCGCGACGTGGAAGGACGAGACCAGCGCACGGAGCGCGGTCTTCTGGACCGGGCGGGCAGTAGCGGCGAGACGACCAATCGAGCGGAGCATCTTGACGTGGAAATATGGGGAGTGGAGACCATTTCCTTGGGTTTCCTTTGCGCACCAACCAAACGTGCCAAATCATCACCTCTCAAACCGCATGCGACGGCCCCTCCTGTTTATGTGACCGCCACCAGACAATAAAACAAACTGGATTGTTGTATGTATCACTCATGGGCCGGCCCCCAAATTACCTCTGAAAGAAAATATCCTGACACAACGCGTAGATTTTGGATATGCGACCGCGAGAGGTTATGAAACGCCTACCGGGATTGCACCGGGAAAGATCGTCGTTTTATAATGCGACGTCCATACTCAGGTAGAGCTTCTTTCCGTCGAATAAAGTATGCCGTATTTAACCGCTGATTCGGCATGCGGCATGTCGATGCCAAGAATACGACGCGGACGAGAAACCGACGTGGCATGCGTCGGATGCAGCGCCGTTTGTTCGTGGCAGCCGCCGATGTCGCGACGAGGCATGTGCCACGTTCACCGTATGGCGGACGGTCTTGTGATGGATAACATTGTCATCGTCCACTCGGACACTCGGAGCGAGCGCCGAATTAGGAGCCCAACATGGCCGTTGTGTACTCGACCGTGCATTATTTGTACTACCTAGTCGATGGTGCGTACTAGTGAGTAGTCGCCAACGACTAGCCATGGTGATAAGCTAGATAGCTACTGCGCTGTGGACTGTAGACCAGCGTGAGACAGCCAATCATGGCAAATGCCGATTTTGAGATTTTGAGAGGCGGCGTGTGCCGAATTTACCATGCTCCAGCATCTCGTCCGCGCCACGGGACGGCGATGGCGACGCCCGACGCTCGAACGAAGCGCGATGTACAGCATGGAAGCGTTCATGGAGTTTGAGCGCGAGCTCGCGAGGAAGCGCCGGGCGGAGCAGCCTCCGCAGGTACTCGTAGCCTCGATGGTCTTGGACGCTGACCATTCCGCAGGCGCCCAAGACGCTTCGCCTCCAGCCGCCCGTGCAGCCCCAAGACGGCGATTGCTGCAACCTCAACTGTCCCAACTGCGTCTTGCTCGTGTACCAGGAGCAGCTTATGGAGTACGAGGACAGCGTGCGCTGGAGCGAGATGGGTGCGCAGATGACGCTGCCGCCGCCAGCTCCCGTCGACACCGTCCTCACGATTGCAGAGATTTCGAGCCTCCCACTTGACGTCGCCCATCGACCGACCGACGTGGAGCTGCTGCCCGTGCGTGTCAATACCGAGCTCGGCGCGTCCAGCGTTCGCCACATTGAAGTTGACATTTGCACGCCGTACAAGACTGCCGACAACCTCGTCGTGCACATGCGCAACGCTGAGAGCGCGGTCGCTGCCTGCGCGGCGCGGCTATGCGTGGACTTGGACACTGTGCTCCGCGTGGAGTCCTGCGCCAACCTGCCACCAACCTATCTCGGCGCGTGGACGACAGTCGCGGCCCTTCTCACATGGGCTGTTGACCTGACGTCGCCGCTGCGGCCACGTCATTTGCGCTTGCTGGCAGCATACGCAACAGACGCCGCCGACCAAGCAGCGGTATTGGCGCTTGCTCAGACTTGGGCCAACGACGGCGACGCCCCAAATGTGGTCGATCTGCTCTCGCAGTTTCCATCGATGGCGCTGTCCCTTGAAGCGCTCCTCGCCGTGGCCCCGCCGCTACTCGCACGACAGTACACGGTCGCATCATCGGCGGAAGTGCAGCCGTCGACGGTCGCGGTCGCGGTGAGCCTCAAGTCGCGCGGCCGGTGCGCCATCAACTTGGCGTCGGTGTCGTCGCAGATTTTTGGCTACGTCAAGCGCTCGAGCTTTAGCGTGCTGCCGCCTTCGAGCTCGCCGCTGCTGTGTATTGGCACGGGCACGGGCATTGCGCCGTTCCGGGCGATGACGCAGGCGCGATGCCACGACGTGACGCGTGCATGGTCACCGATACTTCTCTTCCAAGGGTCGCAGCGACGCGACACCGACTGGCTCTACCACGCCGAGTTTGAAGCCGCGACAAACGCCGGCGTTCTACGTGGGTACTACCCCGTCTTTTCGCGCGAGCCTGGCACGGTAACGCGGTCATATCTAGCTTCGATGCGATGTGCACGATCCTGTAGGCAAAACAGTATGTGCAAGATGCATTGCGCGCATACGCCAGCCTCGTTGCCAAGGCCCTTGTCGAGGACGGAGCGACCGTGTGCGTTTGCGGGTCCTTGGCCATGGGCCGAGACGTCAAGCACGCGCTCGTGGCCTGCCTCGTCGACGCTTATGGCTGGACGGACGCCGCCGCCAAGGCGTTCATCGCGCGCCTCCAAGGCGACGGCAAGTACATTGCCGAAGTGTGGTAGCCAAACCAAGAAAAAGGGGTTTCTCAAGCAACTTGAACACTGTACGACGATGGTTAGCCGAGGAGCGGGTCGGTCTCGCGCCGGTACGGGCTCTGGCGCGTGGCCAAGGTCCCGACGACCGCGAGAAGCGCGCCGACGGGCAAGAGGAACCACGCGGCCGACGGCTGATGCGTCGAGACGTTGGTGTCGAGGCGGGTCGATGCTTTGGTCGGGAGCTTGCACTGCCGCGTTGCGCGCGCCCACGACAGCGACGCGTTAAAGGTCGACCACGGGCAGAGCTCTGTAGACACAATGCATGAGCGACATCAACGCCTCGGCCTTGTCGAGCGTACCGTCGTTGCAGAAGGGCAGCTGGAGCGGCTTGCCGTTGTAGATGAGGCGAACTGCGTACGCGTCGCCGTGACGACGGTCCATGTCGGCATCCTAGAGCCATCTTGAGATGCAAGCACTTGAAGCGCGTCATTTTCAAATTACCCGGTAGACTTCGATGACGAGCATGCCGGCGTACGTCGTCCAGTGGCCGTCCCACGTCGGGCCCATGGCGACCGCCATCATCGGCATCAGCGTCGAGTCGTGGCCTATGGTGTGCATACCATGAGCTGGATACGTCGTTAGATGATGCACACTTCTTACCCATGGTAATGCTGAGCTTGAGCGCGGACGACGGGTCGAGGATGACGGCGTCGACGCGCTTGAGGATGTCGCGCCACATGTGCTGCATGTCGAGCTTGGCGTATGCGCCGTTCTGGTACGACAGCTTCATGCGCGTGCGCGTCTGGACCTCGTTGATGAGTGCGTGAAAGAGCTCTTCGGTCGTGCCGTCGGGCAGCGGCAAGTTGTTGCATCTGCAGATTGTATCAAGTGTGTATCAAGTTGGTATCAAAAGTGCGTACCGCGCAATCATGAGGCACTCGAGGCACGTATCCCATTGAAACTTGACACCGACGATCGCGTTAAAGCGCGCTTGGAGTGCGAGCACGGCCGGACTGTTCCGGTGCGCGACGACGGCCGGCGAGTTGTTGATCTCCTTGGCCATCTATATCATTTCCTAATAAGATCTCTAATATGCACTAAGAAATGATTGTGTACACGGTCCAGCATCGGGCACGACGTGTCCCGTCGGTGGTCAATGTAGTCCGAGTTGGCGTCCGCCGTCATCCACGTGAGCATGTCATCCATGTTCGCCTCGTCCTTGGGCGAGTACGGGAAGAGTGTATCGACGAGCGCTTGGCCCGACCCGAGCGTCCGTTCTTGATCGTCACTACGACATAGCAATAAGACGACGTTATCCCAAGCAAGTAAATACGCACCTGCGCAGCAGAAGTTCGTGCCGTGCGCGTTCCTACACAGTGCACGTCCATCCACTGGATGATCCAGTGTCTGCTAGACGTACGCTAATCTTGTTGGAGGAAAAGAGCTTGCGCGGGCCGTGCCCAATGTAGGCGTCCCGGAGGATGCTATGTCGTAGGACGATGATGAATGTGGCGGCCATAGAGCAGTAAACCGTACGCGCCGTTTTGCCGGTGCTGCTCGCGGCCGATGGGCAGGAGGCCGCCGACCATGCACGTGCCGTTGAGGACGTTGCGGTGGTTGATGTACTGCTTGCGGTACAGCCGCCCGTAGCCGCGCGCCTCGCTGCCATCGTCCAGGTTTTGCGTCTGCAGCATACCGTCCAGCGTGAGCGGCCGCGCATTTGGAGAGACAAAGGATTGTGCGTACCCACACTTGGTTGGTCGAGCAGTTCCACGTGACGCTCACGGGGCTCGGCGCAGTGTCCCAGCAAAAGACAGCGTAGTACGGCGCGCGGGCGCCGTGGCGGGCGACGACCTGCGCTTGGACGAGCTCCAACTTGCGGCTCGTCTCGATGGGTGGAATGGCTTGGCGGGCCGCCATGCCCTTGGGGTCCATGCAGTAGTCGGGCAGCTTCCACCCGTCGTAGAAGGACGCGGCGGCGACCGCCAACCAAGCAGTCGTCAAAAGCAGCTTCATTAGCCGTGTCTCTTCTCGAGGTCAAAAGCACAAGTGAAGATTGCCGCAACGATCCAGTGTGGTCGGCGCACTGTGCAGCTAATTCCACCCAACTTTGCCACTCACACCAAGTTCAGATTTCGAACGCACCAAGTGTATCTACGATGCGGACGAGATTACTACTAAAGGGTCGTGTGGTATATACCATGCTATCAGAGCGTCTGTGGAGCGCTGTCGACGACTAGTACGAGAGGCTCGAGAGAGAGAACAACTACGAGAGGGTCGCTTCACGAGGCAAGTGCTTGAAGAGTCGGCTCGTGCAGCCGCGCACGCAACTGCTGGTATTACATGTCGCGTGTATGATCTTTTGATGGGTCTAGGAGAACGCACCCATCCAGTATTGCTGCAGCTTGCGCCAGTTTCTTGCGCCACGACGTCAGCCCTCCGCTGTGCACTGCGACGCATATCTCGTGGCCAATCGAACCAGTATTGCGTCCTTACCGTTGTACCTATATCCCCTTTGGATTCCTAGCCCTCTCTATGGCTGGCTCAACTCTCCAGATATTAGTATAGTCGTTATGGCAAGGTGGTGCAGGCAGCACACTTTTGACGCCGATGGGCAGCAACGGCGCCGGCTGTAAGTCACAAGGTGAATGGCGTGTTTTTAGCCAATCTGTAGTTCAATATCCATGTTTTATTATGCATACAAATACACTGTCCACGAAGCCTATTTTTATTCTTTGGCCTATCACCGTGCAGCAGGATGTGTCTCGGGTCCCGATTACGGAGCATTCAAGTTGAAGTGGTGAGCTACATGATCGAGACGGGCGTCGCGTCGACGATGTACACGGGCGTCTGGACCATGCCGTCGCCGCTGCGGTCCGACGTCCGGTGGCGTCGGTGCACGACGACCGCCACAACGACCGCGAGCGCCGCGACGACGAGCGCAATCATGACGACGGCCGCCGGCGACGGATCCGATGCCGCCCCCGAGTTCGTGTTGTCTTCGTTGACCATGGCCCGCCACGCTGCGGTGACAGTCGAGTTCGCCGCCTCTTGCCCGTTGCAGCTGGTCGGTGGCAGCGGCGCAATGTCGTGGGAGCGCACCTCGAAGCTACTGACACTCCATACGCTCACGTTGCGGCTCTCGGTGGGCGCGGCGACGCAGTCACGCCGACTGCGATCGTAGAGAAATCCTGCGACGCACGCACAGTCGCAAAAGCGCTTGTTCTTTCGTAGCACACAGGTCGAGTTCGGGGGGCCGGCACAGGCCGTGGTGGTTGCATTCGCGCCTCCACATGCGTGGGTGTTGCAGCCGATGTGCGTTACGGGCTTGATGACGCCGGCACATTCGCTGTATGAGAGCGTCGTGGTGTGTCGCCGGTCCATGCAGCGGACGACGCGCCGCTTCTCGCCACCGCCGCAGGTCGTCGAGCATTGCGACCACTCGGACGAAACCCACTCGGTGCGGGCCGACGCCGACGTGCAGAGCCGCAGCTTTTGGCCTGGACATGCTTTTGTCGACAGCGTAATGGTCCCTGGCGCACGACATCTAGAGAATAAGAGATGACTAAGATGAAGCCATCGCCAACGAACGTACGCGGCGGGATCGTTGACAAAGCAAAAGGACGCGCCGGACGATGCGTTTCGGAAGCAGCCGCCCGAGGTGTTGATGCTGGGACACTTGGGCGTTGCCGAACACCCGCAGGGGTTGCTAGGTCGTGGCCGGGGTGTGGTAGGCGATGGCGTCGTTGCGTTCGAGAGCGAACACGGCTTGTAGAGCTCGCCCGGGCAGTCCATCGAGCTCAGTACCTGGGCCCCAAGGCACCTACATAGAGGAGTTGAGAATGAGAAACGAAGTGCGGTGGTGGATATACCGAGATGGGTCCTTGACGTAGCACCAGCCTTGGCCGTTAAAGTTCTTGCACCCGCCATTCGGAATTGTCGGACAACGACTGGTCGTCGAGCAGGCGCATGCATCGTCGCGGCTCGTTGGCGTCGGTGTCGTGTTGGTTGGCGTCGGCCCCGTTGTCGTCGCCACGATGGTCGTCGGCACATACGACGCGCCATTGGTTGTTGCCGGTGGCGTCGTGGGAGCCGGCGTCTCGGTGGTGGGAACTGGCGTCTCGATGGTAGGGATCGGTGTCGCTGTCTTTGACGGTTCTGACGTGCTGCTCGACGGTTGCGGTGTCGAAGCGTTCACGGCCGGGCAGCTGGCCTTGGAGGTAATATAGTACAGAGGTTTGCCTTGCGCATTGGTGCACGCGTCCGACGGGAGCGCCGACGCACACGCTGCATAGCCGACGACGTAGCAGTAGTAGAACTGATCCTTGTGCTTTTGACAGCCCGGTCGGTTGAGCTGCGTACAGAGGTTGGTGGTTGCGCAAGCGCACGGATCTTGCGGCACGACGCTCGGCGTCGGCGTGCTATCCGTCGTTGGCGATGGCACCGTCGTCACCGGTGTCGGTGTCGGCGTCACCGTTGTCGTCGCAGCCGTGGGGCTCGGCGTCACTGTTGTGGGATTCGGTGTCACGGTTGTGAGGGTCGGTGTCGGCGTCGCTGTTGTAGGTGTCGGTGTTGTCACCGGTGTCGACGGAAAGGGCGAGAGACACTTGGCTTGCACGGACGCCACGTAGCTGCACACTTGATTATTGTCGATGAATCGCATCGGCGTCGACCAGTCGTAGCTCATGATACCGCCCTCGGCAAACGTATGCTGCGCGTTAAAGTTGTGGCCAACCTCGTGGCCAACGAGGATCCACGTCCCGGCCGCCCCGTCGATGGAGACGCCCGTGTTGTAGCCGACGCTGCCGGTGCAGAGCGTCCCGATCCAAGCGATGCCCGCGACCGTCCCCGTGTACTCTACACCACTTATGTATAAGCCTGTTGCGTCGCCTCCACATAACAAACATACGCGGGTCGGCGTTGCAGTTGGTGTGGAGATGCCACAACCCGCAGGGTTGGGACCCACAGAGCGGCGGCGCGCCCGTTGCGACCCAGCTACACGCAGAAAACGTTGAGCTCTTCGCCGCGGATAATATCCAAACGACGTACGTTTTCATCGTGTCGAGGTGCGTGCTCATGACCGCGTTGGCGCCGCAGCCGCCCGGCGCCACGTTCCACTCTGGTCCACCGACTTGGGTCTCGATGAGGAAGGTTCCGATCGCCAAGTGCACGCCAATCTGCTCGTCGTAGAGTCCGTTGACCGAGTTGTAGACTGCAATGAGGTACGACTGCGTCGCCGCAGCACCGCCTGTTCCGCAAACGTTACATGAGACGAAGCTCAAGGGCACAAGAGTGCGCATACCGTGCTGTGCCGTAAAGCCAGCGTCGGACGCGACACCCACGAGGAGCTGCTGCGCGGCCCAGCCACAGTTTTGCATGCGGCCCCACGCGAGCCGGCGGTGGTCTTGGCCCTCGACGTGGACGTCGGCAAGTGGTACATAGTACGCGACCATGCCCGAATTTGATGCTCGCGCACCTGCGTGCTGCTCAACGAGGTCGACAACCAAAAGACGGTCATCCATTTTGAGCGTGGCGTGGAACCGATGACCGTCTTGCAGCGTGAGGCGGGCGTAGCCGCCGTTGAGGACGGACCCCGCGTACGCAATGTCGTGGGGCGATCCCATGGGCAGCGTCGCGTACTCGGGACCCGTGTGGGCGTAGATGAGCGCTTCTGGGTCGAAGAGGGCGCGGTGTCGCTGCACGAGAGCGACGACGTCGACGCCGTGGGTTCGAAACGTGACGTTCAGCTGCTCGGGGGCGCTGGCGAATCGAGAGGACAATGGTGGCGAGATGCTGAGCACTTTGACCTCATCGAGGTCGCGGGTTGAGCTGTCACCGAGCACTACACAGAGACGCCGTTAAGATTGCACGGGGACTTTGGAAAAAATACCGTCGTCGAGCGACGCAAAGTGGGTCTGATGCGCGACCGTAGCGAGCGGCCAGAGAACGAGCCACCGAAGGAGCGCGACCATAGAAGCCGATCGCAAATGCGGAAATGCAAAGTGGCGGGAGCTATCTTTACATCGACTTTGCACATCACGAGGCTAAAGTTAGCGTAGAAAGGCACCGTTGCTATTTTTACAATGTCGACCAAGACAGTCCGCCATCCTCTTTGCCCTTTGACCGACAGCAGCCATCGACACCGAAAGGCTTTGTCTTCTCGCGTTGCAGAGTGCCACGATATGGCCATGGGCTACAAGAGGATCCGTTTCGAGCCCCGGTTCTAAAGACGTTCGAGGTGCTGACGTTGGCGTCACCTCTCGTACTCCCCTGTCTTCATTGGTACCAACAGGACGACTTATCAATCCGCCGCGAATACAGATCGAATAACGTTAATTCTACGGACTGTCAAGGCCATAAACTTTACGTAATGTATGGCCTTGGTACTGTGGATTTCAGAGAGAACTCGGACAGGGGTATCCGCAGCCATTCGTTGAGCCGAGGTCAACGAGCGAGGATCACCGCGTCGCGTTGAGCGACACGTTCATATGTCGGCATTACAGTGTCGACCAGGCAATGGGTACGACGTGTCGCTGCCTACATCCGAGAGCTATGGTCTGCACACCCGTCGTTAGCGTGAGGAAGCTGTTGCTACGGGGGCGTCCACGTCATAACGAAACACAGAGATTGTGGTCGGTGGGTTGTAACATTCAGTCACTATCACAACAGCGATGAGTCTGTCGTGGTCGATGTACGAATCTGCTCTGCGCACGCTGGAAGCCGACTTTAGACGGCCTGTCGCGATCGCAGACGAAGGAGCGGATCAGGCGGCGTGAAATGAATCGTCCTGAGAGGCAGCCACGGGCGACGGCCTGCCCGTACGCAACAGCAGGCCACAATGATAAGCAATCATTCATCCGTGCGGAAGGATGCGGCCCGTTCCTAAAAGAGTGCACTGCCGACAACTCGTCGTTGCAGCGTGCGATGTCAAGTCTTTTATCAACTTTTGCAATCTCGATACACGATAAAAACGTTGGCTACGGCCAAGGTGGTGGCTGTCCCCATTCAAAGCCACAGTCGCTCGCATAGAAGAACGGGCGTGACGAGCCAAGGACTGGCGTCGGGCAGGTTGCCCATGTGCAACGTCCTTCACAGTGGGATGCCGTCTGGTTGCACGACCCGGCATCAGCTGCCCATCCGATGCCTGAGCTTCACTTTTCAACCGTCTCTGCTGCCGACAACCCGTTTTACCATGGCCGACTGCCTGACGCGCCACTGGACCGTGACGCAGCCGATCAAGTCGCCCGCGCAGCTCGAGGCCGAGCAGTACCTCTTCTGCCTTCCCTGGTTCAACGACCAGTACTTTGTGTGGCGCGCGATTCGCTTCAACCGCTGGTATCTCTTTGCGGCGTCGTTCCTCTGTCAGTTTTGCTGCGGCTCGGTGTACGCGTGGTCCATCTACAACACGCCCATGGACACGTACCTTTTTGGCAATGGCGCCGACGGCCGGTCGCCCTACACGTTTTACATTGCGATCGGGACGCTCGGGAGCACGGCCGCGGTCTTAGGGCCGTGGCTCGAGCGCCATGGGCCGCGCCGGGGAATGTTTCTCGGTGCGACCATGTTCTTTCTTGGCCACCTCACGACGGCCGTCGCGCTCTACTACAAGTCGATCGTTGGTGTCTACGTTGGCTACGGCCTCATCGGTGGCTTTGGTATTGGCATCAACTACATCTCGCCCGTCTCGGCGCTTCAGAAATGGTTTCCGGACATGCGCGGGACGGCGGCCGGGTTTGCGGTTGCTGGGTTTGGCGCCGGCTCGACGGTCTGGGGCAAGGTGTACCTCCCGGCGGCCAAGCTCTTTGGTCTTCCCGGCAACTTTGTCGTGCTGGGTGCGATCATGGCGGCGATCATGTACGGCTGCACAATCGTGATGCGGACACCGCCACCGGGATTCGAAGTCGCCGGCATCAACGTCCACGGTCTCCGCCAAGACGACGGTATCGCGCCGTATGCCAAGTCTGAAGACGCCGCGGCCAGGGATGTCCAGGTGCAAACGCAGTATGCGCACGTCAAGGCCATGCAGCTTCGCGACTGTCTGCTCAACATCGACTATGGCTTCATGTACGTCATGCTCTTTGGTAACATTGTCTTTGGCCTCGTGCTCCTCGGGCGACTCTCGACGATGGCAACCGGTCTCTTTGGCCAAACCGCCAATGAAGGCACGAACGTGGTCGCGATCAACGGCGTCTTCAACTGCGTCGGCCGGCTCTTCTGGCCGCTTGTCTCGGACGTGCTCGTGCGCGGCTTCAAGCTCAACCCGCCGTTCGCGCGCAAACTGGTCTTTCTCATGACGCTCGGCTTGCAGCTCGTGCTCATCTACTCGATGGAGCTCGTCATTCGGACGAAAAATTACGACGCTTTTCGCGCCCAGATCTGGCTGCTCACGCTGTGTCTCGGCGGCGGCTTTGGCACGATTCCTGCCTTCCTCACCGACATGTTTGGCGCCTACAACATTGGCGCGGTCCACGGCGTCATCCTGACCGCGTGGTCGCTTGCGGGGGTCGTCGGTGGCCTCGGGTTCACGTTCTACTACAACACGCTCACGCACGCAAGCCCGCCCGTGTCGGTCCAAGACGCGTACCTGCGCAACATCCACTGGATCGTACTGATTACGCTGGCTGGGTTTCTCGCTACGTTTTGTGTGCGCTCGCGCGGCGAAGACCGGTTCGCCGCCGACTGCAAGTATCAATACAGTGTCTGCGGCAAACCCGTGATCCGGATTGGCCGGCAGGCTCGTCACGAAAACACACCCGAGGCCTCGGCGGTCGTCGCCTAGTTTTGATGGCTCTATAACACAATTACGATAAAGGTACTGTACCTGCGATTCGATGCCAGAGTAGTCGTTAAGTAGAGTAGTAGGAATGTACGTGCCCTTGTCTGCGCTCTTTCGCCTCCATAAAATATGGCCAGACGCCACGATGTGGCACATTTGGCGCTTCTCGTGCTGTCACGTCATTGGCAAATTCACATATGGATATCAGTATCCGTTTCGCCGTGGATATCTCGAGCCAGTGCATATGGGACCGCCGATCTTGCAGGGGCACGTACCATCGCAAGCCATGCGCCGTCTGCCGAGCCGCCGGGGCAGCAGTAACGCAGCGTGGGTACCCGAAAACGACGACGACACGGCAACGACGCGGTCGTCGTACCCAGCGCCCCACATCGTCGAGTCCACGGACGAGCCGAGCGCCGTGTCGCCTGCCTCCATCGTCACCCTTCTACACGCTGCATACACGCATCCGATGGAGCATCTCGGCGTTGTCTGCGTGCTGTGTCTATGCGTTGTGGGCTTTGTCATGTCGACCAAGGCGCAGTCGGTGGCGCCCGTCGCGTCCGACGCGGGTCTCGCCGATCTCCAGCAGCACTCCGTGCTGTCGCTCCTCGTGCACGAAGTGCAGTCGCTACGCACCGAGGTCGGGCACCTCCGGTCGCTTCTCCTCGAGCGCCGCCACGAGCCGTAGATGCACAGTATGTACTAGGGCGTAATATTTTTACAACGTCGCGTCTACTAGGACGGACTCAAACAGGACGATGGTCGATCGTCGCCGCGTGTTGCAGCTCCGTCGTCGTCGCGGACGCCGACGTCGGCCTCGGGCGCCACGACGCTCCAAAACGTAGCGGATTCGCGGCCGCTCTGGACCACCTCAAAGGTCAGAGGGAACGCTTCGTACGTCTGCAGGAGGCGCTACACAACCCAAGGCCGCAAATGACAAAGGTAGTGACAGAGACGACGTACCATGGCGGCGCGGCCCGAGGCGACGAGCGAGTCGGAGACGTCGCGGCCGCACCAGAGCGAGCAGTAGTTGGTGTCCATGGAAAGCACTACAAAGCACGATTCGTGGTGCTCGTCCTGCCACGTCATCATGAGCTAAGTTCATGCTAAATTTTGTGGTTGGACGTACGAGGACGGTGGCGACTTCAGGCGAGATCGACACGAGTTGCTGCGGCGTCATGGGACCGATAATGAGCGGGTGCGACTCGTCGTCGGCCCCGTCGTCGTCGTCCGAGAACGAAGCTTCGATGCGGAAGATTGTGACCTGCTTCCGCGCCTGCTGTCGCAGCGAATCCCACTCGTTGAGCTGAAAGATAAAGCCGGCGTTCGGATCGATGACGGGGCGCGATGCCCGGACGCGCTCGAGGGCCGGGTACAAGCCGAGCTGTTCGCGCGCCATGAGGTACGCGATCGCCATGGTCGGCGACCGCGAAATGCCCTTGACGCAGTGCACAAAGACCTACAAATCCTCCGTAAGTCGGCGACACACCGAGGTGCGAAGCGGGGACCTTGCCGTTGGCTTCGCGCGCCGCGTCGATAAAGTGAAACACATTGTAGAAATGCCGGTGAATGTCCTGGGTTGCGTGGTCGCGCAGGCGCAAGTGGTAGTACGAAAAGAGGTGCGGGAAATAGTCGGGCGTGACCGTGCCGGCGCAGTTGATGATGTGCGTGATGCCATGGCCGAGCAGCGTCTCGTGCTTGGCGGCCACGACCGCGCCGCCCACGTAGAGGAAGTCTGTGACGCGCGAGCACACGTTGGCGTAGTCGATCTTCTTGCCGCTGTGCGTCGGCGACGGGTGCGGCTCCATGGTCGAGAGATCCAAAAGCAGATTGCCCGGATTCCGCATGCGTGGCCGTGGCTTGGTTAGCGGCTGCTGGGCCACGACCAGCGGCGCGGCCGCGCCATCGTCGCCACGCTCTGCATCGTTCTCGTTTGCATCGTCGTCGTCGTTCTCGCTGTCGTTGCCGTCGCCGGCGTTAGCATGCGTGTTCTCCGCATCGCGCTTGCGCGTCTTGCCCTTGACACCGCATGCACAGGCCTCGACAGGAAGCGGGCCCTCGTTGGCCGTAGTGTGCTTGCGCTTCATCTCCATCCACGATGCACTTCTCTTCTTCGCGGCCGTCGGCAAGCTTAAAGAATACCCGGCGTATTTTTAGGCGAGGCGTTAAGAAATGCGGCGACGCAATTGGCTCTTGGCGTTTGTATACTGGAAAAGATATACGACTCGAGACAGTCCCGGGTAACGGGGCGCCAGCGAGACCAGCGAGGCTAGTGAGGCGACGACGACAGGACTACGCGGCCAAGGACGGGCGCGCCATCGTTCCAGCAGACAGGGTAATAGCAAGCGCAGGCCTGCGAACGGGTCGAGGCTGGTCGGCACGCTACATATTTCCATCTGGTCGATCCTGCAGTTCGCCCAAGGATGCGGACAGGCGCCGACGCGGCAAATGGCCCGTAGCGAGCTGCTCTAGCTGCTCAACGAGCCAGAAGACAGGCGTCGCTCGTGTGTATATGTATCGTGGCCTCGTCCTGGCCATCGCCAGGATCGCCGGCCACAGCTGCCGGCCACGTGGCATCGCATCTGGGCGGCAGAACCCAAGTGCAATCTGGCACGTCCCACTATGGTCATGACCATCTGCTGCTTGACGACGACCAGTTTCTCTGCAGCGTGCGACGATGATGCGGCAATCCGAGCGCTCGCCGTGGCCACACAGCTGGCCCTCACGAGTCCGTGCATGTTGGCGAAGCAGTCATTTTGGGGTCACGCACGATGGAGATGATATTCAGGTTAAAAGAGGTACAATACAGAGAGAAGGACGGGGCGCTGCTTACACGTGGCAGTGGTTCTTGGGCGTCGCGCCGAGGCGGATGATGGGCTTGCCGCAGAGGCTGTACTGGTAGCCAGGCGCGAAGCGGTCGATCGGGTTGGTGCGCACGCCAAAGAGCGCGACGTAGCCGACAATGACGGTGGCGACGATCCAGTGGATGTTCTGGATGTACGCTTCGGGGATCGAGACGCCTTGGACCTTGACGAGGTCGTTGTAGTAGAACGTGAACCCGAGACCACCACCGACGCCGGCAATCGACCACGCCGTGAGGATAAAGCCGTGGAGCGCGCCAATGTTGTAGGCGCCAAACATGTCGGTGAGGAAGGCCGGAATCGTGCCAAAGCCGCCGCCGTAGCACAACGTCAGCACCCAGATCTCGGCGCGGAAGCTGCCATAGTCCAAGTCGCGCATGATGCCAGGCATCGTGAGCAAGATGACCATCTGGATCGTGAGCGTGCAAAAGAAGATGATTTTGCGTGCGAACGGCGGGTTGAGCTTGAACGTGCGGGCAAGGACGTCCGAGACCATGGGCACGCAGAGGCGGCCGCAGCAGTTGAAGGCGCCGTTGATCGCAACGACGGTCGCGGCTTCGTCGGGCGTTTGCTTGAAGATCTCGGTCGTCATCGACGAGAGGCGCGAGAGCGCGACGAGGCCAAACACGATGTTGCCCGCGAGCATAAAGTACATGAAGAAAAAGTCGGCCGAGAGGAGGCAGTCGATGAGCTTGAGGCTCTTGACGTTCTTGTAGTTGTCCTGGTGGAGGTCGTGGAACGTCGCCGGCGCGTGCACTTCGCGCCCGTGGGCCTCCGACAGCTCAGTGTACTGCACGTGCACCTCGTCGTGCTTGGGCGACTCGGCTAGCTTCGAGTCTTCGTGGAGCTTGCTCGACTCTTGAACGCCGTGGATGTCCATACCACCCGCAGTGAAACCCGGCGGCGGCGTGCGCATGACGACCGCGCAGCAAAACATGACTGTCGACATGAGGACACCGAGGAAGATGAACGAGCCGGGCAGACCAAACGCCTTGGCCGCCGGAAGGTACACCTTGCCCCAGACGATCGAGCCGGCGCCAAAGCCACCGACCGCAAAGCCAGCCGCCGTTCCGCGCATGTCCGGAAACCACTTCTGCAGCGCCGAGACGGGCGAGATGTAGTTGATGCCAAGGCCAAAGCCCGTGATGATGCCGTACCCAATGTAGACACCAACGATCGACTTGGACCAGAGCGAGATGGCAGCGATGACGTAGCCGGTGCAAAACATCGAGACACCGAGGAAGAGGCCGCGGCGCGGCCCGTTGCGCTCGAGCCACGGGCCAAGGACAGCGGCCGTGCTGCCGAGAAGACCGCACGCCATGTAGAAGGTGTAGACCGCCTTCCCGGCTTTGGCGTCGTTGTAGATGTACGTATCGATCGGGACATTGTAGATGGACCACGAGTAGAGCGAGCCGCAGCAGAACTGACAGAGGAACGACGCCGCAAAGAGATACCAGCGGTTGAACGCGATCGACTTGAGCGTCAGGAACCGGTTGCCGCAGAGCGGGATGCAGATGAGGTACTTCTCCGCCTCGATTTCTTCCGGCGTCTTCGGCGGCGGCTCGACCGTCCAGTGACGCTGGAAGCACGCGATGATCGCCGAGCTCATTGTACTTGATGTGCAGAAGCGAGCCAAAAGCAAAATGAGCTTTCCCGTTGCGGTCGTTGCGGTGGACAAGAAATTACGAGTACGTCGAGTCAGACGACGCGCACCATGTGCTCGACCGTAACTTCAACGTTGCCGGCATGCTCGCTGCAGCGCCATTGCCATCTGTCCAGAAGCTTCTGCATCTGTGTCGATTGGGTGCATGATCCGGCGCCTCCCACTCTGACGTTCTGCAATAGCACGCAGCAATACTGGAGGTCACATCACCGATCCTCCAAGTCGTTGATTTGACACCGGCAAGCCGAACGCGATGCAAATTTAGTGAGGTTGCCCATCACAGCAACCACCCAAACGCAGCTACTCCTGGTGGGATGTGGTTCATTGGTAGTGTTGGTAGCTTGGGCTAATGGTTGGGCTAGTGGGACTTTCGAGATCAGAGAAGTATCGGACATGAGTAGCTTGTGAGTAATCGCAGAGCGTCGTGATCGAAAGCGGCTCTTGCGTCGTCGCGCTGGCGCCTCGACAAAGACAAGAGCCGCGCTTGAGGTTGCAAGCAGCTGGAGTGCGCTGCAAAAGAAAGCTGCTTCAACCCGCCTTTCGAGTATAAACGTGGTCGAAACGACCACGAGACCCGCTTGGGACGCCATGGTCGGACGATGCATACGCAGATTGCTCCTCCGAGAGAGTCCGTGTCCATCCCATAGATCGCTGGATGGCTGTTGCCTGCTTCTCGGCCTTGCAAGATACTGTGTTGCGCAAGCACACCAGATGGTGGCCTCTCAGGCGTATCCGGAATGCTCGCTCGTGGCTGGTCTGCGGAGGATGAGACGTCGGTGCCAGGGACGCGCGCGCCCTTTTAACTGCAAAGTTTCTAGCGGTGGATCAAACTCCGCTTGCTGTTTCAATCTTTGGTGCAGATGTCGTCGGACTAAGAATTTCAATCCGAAGGCGCCGACGACGCAGGGGCGGCCGCGTGTGATTGGCTCGTTCGGCGGTCGAGAATGTGGGTCGTGCTTGGGCATTCAGCCATGTTGAAGTTGGCGCCACCAGTTTGCACATTTGGGTAACAAGGGTCACGGGTCATCCAAGGTCGCAAGGTTGTGCTCAAGATGATGCCACGTCAATCGCAGTGCCAGGTAACCGGTACCAATCGATGATGCGTTCGCTCGAAAGATACCTTGTGTAGAGGCAAAATTGTTGAAGGTGCCCAACTCGATCCATCGACAAAGTACTACGTGAGGCAAGCTCTCAACGCATCCGACGGCTCCGTTGGCAGGGCTCGTAACACAAATGAGAGCTACTCTATTGCGGGCGGCATCCGACCTGCTTCTGAATATGGTGTCGTGTCCGCAAAGCGCCAACTTCAACTTGAAAGCGCCCATATCCGCGTTGCTTGGCGAGCTAGCACTTGCGCGCCGGAAGCAGCTTCCGATCTTGGCAGCACAGTCGAGCGAAATCTTCCGTTATTACACATCCTACGTATTGACCGACCCACCTCTCCGCTAAAGTGCCTTGTGGGGAGCGGAGCGATGGCGGTCGTCTTGAGAAGAAAACGCTCGAACAACGTCCGGACGAATGGTGTACACCACGCTGTACGACGCAAGGAGAGCGCAGGTTAGTAGCTACTCGTGGCAGCATCATCGTTCGACTTTATCGCTGAAAGAACCTCTTGCGAACGCCAGGTTGCGAAATAATTCGGAAAGTTCAAGTTGGCTGCCATATCAGGCGGTAGGAGGTAGCTGCACTCAAGGGTCAATAAACAAGGGTCATTAAACAAGGGTCATTAAACTGTTTATTGATCCTTGCTACACTGCAGCAGTATTTTCTGAAGTGCTTGACAAAGTGCTATGAGGCGATAGTACCACCGTGTGAACAAGAAGGCTGATAGATGGCGGCTGCAGAAGAAGGACGCCAACCAAGGTGACCGTGGTTAAAGCCGCTACCCTCCCGCGTTTTTACTCGCCGCGCTTGGTCCGTCGCCACGACGTCATTCAATGCGCTGTGCTCGATGTTTCGACCTCCGCACCCATCCATCGTCACGTCATGGCTATATCTCACTAGGGTACCTTTAAACTTTATTTCAAATACGCCTTTTCTACTGTTTTCGACATCAAACCTCCACAACCATACCGTACATCCATCGCTTCGAGTCCAGCAGCGTCGACGCCGTGGCACGAGGGGTCACGATGCCCATGTCGTGGTGCTCAGATGGCTTTGCATACCACATGGTAGACGCTTGAACCTGGGTCAGCTGGAACCGGCTGTCGACTCGGCTGTCCCAGTAGTAGTACTCGTGCGTTTGTATATTGTGAGGGATTCTGTGAGCAATTGGTGTTTTGTACAGTTGCCGCCCGAAAATGGATAAAGACGTACCCCCGGGTTCGAAGCGGGGGACAACATTATATACGGTACTTGAGAAATACGTTGCCGATTCGGGATAACTCTACAGCAATTAACGCCCTCCCCATTGCAGGCTTCATACAGGATCCGGCCACGTCCATCCTTGCCCATGGCGGCCATGTGGCAATATAGTTGCGTTCGAACGAGCTCTGTCCCCCCCTTTTTTGTCGGGGCCGGTATACAGTGTTTAGTATAATCGCTACGGGACGGCAGGGCATCAGGCGTCCTGTGCCAAAAGCATCCGAGCAAAGTTTAGTTAGTAGAGCGTTTGACTGTAGTTGGGTATACGAATTCGGAAAACTCATTCGTTATGTTTATCGCCATAGCCGTACGCGAAGACACCCTTCCCTCCTTTGCTTCGCAGCACGACCCGCAGTGACAGTGCCTGCCATGAAGCGATCGTTCCGCCGTGTTCGATGACCGCTCGGAACGTCCGCCGAACGCTCCTCGTGGCGCGCTTGGTACCTCGTCGGAGGAAGCTCATTGCATCAATTGCTGCGTCTGACGTTGCTCTCTCCACGTACATGCATGCCTGGTTTCGTGTTTAATAGAGAGATAGTTGCCAACCTGATGACCTTTGATCCCGAGCTCGACGCAATCTGCGCCTACGTGCAGCGTGCAATGACCGCGCACCATCTTCCTGGTCTTGCTGTCGCCCTAGTTCGTGACGGCGACGTCGTTCTCGCCAAGGGGTTTGGCTCGCAAGAGGTATTATACATCTTTACATTACAAACCAGTCCGCCAACGGTTCTTTCTAGTACGAGGAGCCGAATATGCCAATTACGTCTTCGACGCTCTTTGAGATTGGGTCAGTGTCCAAGGTCTTGATAGCTTTGGGCATCGGCGTGCTTGTATACCATCTGTCGGCCACTCTTCCCATTTTAACACGGCGGTAGGTCGACCGTGGTCTTGCGCACTGGAACGACCGCGTCCAGTTGCACCTGCCGTGGTTCACGCTACTCGACAAGGATGTTGCGGCGCGGACGACGCTCGCTGACTTGCTGTCGATGCACTCGGTGCTCGCCTCTCAAGGCGACATTGCTTGGACCTTTGGCGTCTTTTCGACCGAGCGCGCGATCGTCGAGGGTCTTGCGCACCTCGACACGACCAGTGACCAAGCTGGATTTGTCTACTCGAACGCCAACTACGAAGTCCTCGGCCAAGTGCTCCAAGCGGTTGCACACGTGCCGTGGTTTACGTTCCTGCGTGACGCGGTGTGGACACCGCTCGGCATGCGTGACACCGTCGGACGCATCGGCGACGCCACGACAGACGTGGCGCGCGGGCACATGACGTGTCATGACCACGTGCTCGGTCCATTCGACATTGCAACCTCGCCCATGACGGTGCTGCGCCCCGGTGACAACTGCGTGGCCGCCGGTTCGATCCTCTCAACGGCCGCTGATATGGCTAAGCTGACGGGCTTTCTGCTCTCGGACGGCGCGGCGCTCTTTGCATCGCCTGCAATTCTGACGGCCATCATGACGGGGTGTGTGGAGAACACGCGCATGACTCCGACAAGGACGCGCGTCTTGGGCTTTGCGCCGTCGACCGTGCAAGCAGGCTACGGCTTTACAACGATTGGCGACTCATTGGCGTTTGGCAAGGACTATGTCGGCAAGAACGGGCTCACGATTGGATTTACGGCAGAGCTCGGCCTCGTGCGCTCGGCCCGCGCCGGAGTATTCGTGGCATCGAACGCTCGGACCATGGGCGGGTCGGCGGCTGACAGCTCTTTCCTTTCGCGCTTGCATCTGCGACTTCTCGGGTGGTGCTTCGGTGTCGCCGACGACGACCTGGCCAAGCACGACGCCGACGCGATCGAGGCCGCAGCTGCCTTTCCAGATACGCCAGGCGACGCGCACTACTTTGCTCGCGCGCCGTGGGGCGCTGGAGGTACAAAATGAGTGCTTCTATGGACGACATTGTCATGTATACGTGTCGACGCCACGTCATTGGCCATTGAGATGAAGCAGGCGCTGCTGGGGACCTACGAGGCGCGCTCGTCTGCGGCGTTTTTTGGCCGACTCGAGATTTATCAAGAGGACCTTGCGGCGCCGCTTGCGTCGAGTGCGCTATTGCTGCGCTACGGCACGGTGACAGCGCCGCTAGTGCCCACGACAGAAGCCAACGTGGTCGTTTGGACGGCGCCGTTTGCAGCACAAACGATGATGTTCACCCTTGCGCTAGCCGACGACGAGACGACGACCTTGACGGGGCTTGGCATCACGTTTACGCGTGCGCTTATAGACGCACATATGTTTCTCTTGCTCGAACTGGGCCATCAATACAAACGAACGACACACAAACGTTATGTGATTGTTTCGTTTGAGTGCGTGCAGTTGTAGCAATCTTTGAGGATCCAGAGCACATTGTGACCAAAAGTCAGGGGCTCGTCCTCCTTTCTTTTTCGGTGCGCCCGCTCGTGTAGCGATATCGCCCTCTCACGCATGCGGCTCGCCCGGGAAGGGTCCGCCGAGGGCGGAGATAGACCTAAACCTAACCCAACCCTAGGCGACCGTGCGTAACCCAGAGCTCTTCGTGCCATTGCGCTATTATGATCATTTAATCACCGAAACGTTCGTAAAATCAAATGCGATTCAAAATCTTGCGGCATTTGTGCTATCTGCGCGTTTGCCCTTATCAGATGTAACACGCGCAAATGACCAGTCACCAAGTGCTTGGCCATGGGCAACCAAGCCGCGTTGGATGGCTCCGCGACCACGTCATGTCGGCTTGCACCATGTCCACACTACCCTTGTTGCCGGAAAAGGGTAGTCTGAAGCTCCAGCACCCTGGCCGCGAAAAAGAACGAAGTCGAACAATGCAAAGATTAGACAGGGTGCTTTCGACCGAATTTCTCCCAATGAATGGCGTCCATCCTGTCAGTAGTCATCGACCACCCTTGCAAGGTCTGGTTTACACACACTCTTGCCACTCAGCAGTCATCAACGACACACATTCCCATCCGGCAAGTAGTCATCGCGCACTAAAAGTGTGGGATGCAAGGCAAACGAGACACGCAAAACGACGGTCCACACGTCGTGCAGTCCACACGAGAAGGTTATGAAGTCGGCAACCTCAGCTTCAGTCTCCAGTTTGCATGACGCGACAGACTACGTACGCAGCCCTGCCGCTGGACAAATCTCACGCCGCGGGACACCCGCTTGACCGCGCAAACCTGCTCTCTCGATGCACCTACGCGTGGGCCAACCCGGTCGTGCGCCTCGCCAACGAGCGCCAGCTCCACGCGGCCGACATCTGGCCGCTCCCGGACCGCTTCAAGTGTGCCGCGATCCGCACCACGTTTCTTCCGACGTACGACAAGGGGAACAAGTCGCTCCTTCGCGCGATCCTCGTGGTTTTTGGCCCGAGAGCCGTGTGCATTGGCTTTTTGCAGCTTGTTGCGATGGCGTGCACGCTCTACGGGCCTGTTGTGCTCCAGCAAGTCGTCTCGGCCGTCGAGACGTCGTCGGTGGACTTTGCCACATTGCTGCACCCGATCCTGCTTCTCTTTCTCGTCAAGGTCGGACAAGCCGTGCTGCAGACACAAACGTCGCTTCAAAACGATTTGCTCTATCTCAACCTCACGTCGGCGCTTCAAGACCTTTTGTACAACAAAACAATGGCACTCGACGCCCGCCGTCGCAAAAACCCGGGCGAAATCGCCAACCATTTTTCGACCGACATGATGTGGATCCTCGCCGTCTCGTACCGCGCCAACCAGATCTGGATCATCCCGCTCCAGATTTCAGCGCTCTTGTACATGTTGTGGCAGCTCCTCGGGTCGGCGATGGTCGTTGGCATGTTTGTCATGGCGGCGACCTTGTACATCAACCGGCTCGTGGCCACGCGTCTCCACATTAGCTTCAAGCGACTCATGGACTGCAAGGATGCGCGCATGAAGACGGTTAACGAGGTCTTTGGCGCCATGCAAAACATCAAATTCCATGCGTGGGAAGAGCGCTACAGCTCCAAGCTCACGCAGCAGCGCGACGCTGAGCTCCAAGCGCTGTGGTCGCAGTCGCTGGTCGCGTCATTGACCATCACGATCAACGGCGCCGGCCCGATCCTCTTGACGACTGTCTCGTTCACCGCCTATGTAATCTGGATCGGCGAGACACTGACCGCCACCAAGGTCTTCACGGCGCTCAGCCTCTTCTCGATGATCAAGGCGCCCATGATGTTGCTGCCTACGATCATCGCCAACTGGATGCAGGCGTTTGTCTCGTACGGCCGCTTCACTACATTTCTGAACGCGCCGGAACTGGCGACCAACACGATCTCGCCGCATGTCTCGGCCAACGATATGGCGATCGAGATGACAGACGCGTCCGTTGGCTACGACGCCGACAAGCCACCGCTCTTTTCGAGTGTCAACCTCGTCGTCAAGCGTGGCGCGTTTGTCGTGGTCCACGGCGTGGTCGGCGAAGGCAAGTCGTCGCTCTGCCACGTTCTGCTCGGTGAACTTGACAAGTACAATGGATCGGTCGGCGTCAGCGGCCGCATTGCCTACTTTGCGCAGCAGCCGTGGCTTCAAAACATGACGATCCGCGAAAACATCCTCTTTGGCCATCCGTACGACCGCAAAAAGTACAATGCGGTCCTCGAAGCGTGCGCGTTGACCAAGGACCTGACGCTCTTTGCGGCCGGCGACCGCACCGAGATTGGCTCGAAAGGTGTCAACGTCAGCGGCGGTCAAAAGGCGCGCATTGCGCTGGCGAGAGCGTGCTACAGCGACGCCGATATCTTCCTTTTGGACTCGCCCTTGTCGGCCGTCGACGCGATCGTCCAGAACGAGATTTTTACCAAGTGCTTTCTCGGTCTCCTCCGGCACAAGACGGTCTTGCTGGTGACGCACTCGCCCGACATCATCGCGTCACCGTACGTGGATCAGACGATTGAGGTCAGAGACGGGACGCTCATTCCGTCGGATGTCAATGGGAGCACCAACAAGGCGGACCACCCGATCCTGCTCACGCCCTTCAAGGCACACAGCGCCATGCGTGACAGCGACGATGCAACCTTGGACAACGACGCGTCATTGACGATCGATGACAGCTACGTCAGCCTTGAGTATGCTGATACGCTAGTTTCGCCGTGCGTGCAGTCGGGTTTTGGCGACGCCGTGTACCAAAAACACCTCTTCACGCCGGCAAGCAGCGCGTCACCAGCCGTGACGTATAACGAAGCGAGTACGCTGGACAATGCGACCGGCAAGCTCGTCGTTGACGAAGAGCGCAACCACGGCCGCGTCTCCAAGGTCGTCTTCCTCGTACTTTGGCGCAGTCGGTGGCTGGCCCGTTTTGCTGGGTCTCCTTTTCGTGCAGTCGCTCTGGCAAAGCCTTCAGGTCGGCAGCGATCTCTGGCTCAGCGCCTGGACGAGCGACAACGCCACGCCGACCGCGTTCCACGATGGCGCCACGTACCATATTTCCGTCTACGCGTGCCTGGCGCTCGGATCGGTGCTCATGATCGCAGTGCGGTCGCTCACAGTCTCGTGGTGCGGCATGCGTGCGTCCAAGGTGCTCTTCAACCAGCTTACGCAGTCGCTCCTTCGGGCGCCGATGCGGTTCTTCGACACGAACCCGGTTGGGCGCATTCTCAACCGGTTCAGCGGCGACATGAGCCAGATCGACGGCCGCATCTCGTTCGCGTTGGGGTACTTTCTGGCGACGCTCTTCACGCTTCTCTTTGCAGTCGGCACGACCATGGTGGTGATCCGCAGCTGTAGCGTCCTCTTGCTACCCCCGATGCTCATCTACTACTCGGTGGGCGCTCGCTACGTCCAACCCGCGCGCGAGATTGAGCGCTTGAACAAGACGACGCAGTCCCCGCTCATGACGCACATATCCGAGTCGATCGAAGGCACCGTTCTCGTTCGCGCGTTTGGCGGCAAGCAGGTCCGACGCTTTGAGCGCCTCCACATGGCCCACGTCAACCACGCGGTCGAACTGATGTTTGCCGAATCGCTTTTGAGTCAGTGGTTTACGTTCCGCGTCCAAATGATCTCGGCGTGCATGCTTTTGGCGACCACGTTTTCGCTGCTGTATCTCCGCAGCTACCTCACGGCCGGTTTGATTGGCCTTGTCTTCAACTATGCGCTCCAGATTACGGCGAGCCTCGAAGGCATGGTCGCGGTGTGGTCTGACCTCGAGTCGGCCATGGTCGCCCCCGAACGCATCGCCGAGTACATCAACATCGAACCAGAGGCTCCGCGGTACATGTGTGGCGCGGCACCGGCAGCTTGGCCGGCGTCCGGACGCCTTGCGTTTGAGAATGTCAGCTTCCGCTACAAGCCCAACGACCCGCTCGTGCTCAAAGACCTTAGCTTTGACATTCGGTCGGGCGAGAAGATTGGTATCGTTGGTCGCACGGGAGCCGGCAAGAGTAGTTTGACCATGGCGCTCTTCCGCATGGCCGAGCTCGCATCCGGCGTCATCTCGATCGACGGCATCGACACCAAGAGCGTCGGCCTCAAAACGCTGCGCCAAAGCATCGCCATCATTCCTCAAAATCCGACTTTGTTCCAGGGCACGCTACGCGCCAACTTGGACCCGTTCGACGACTACGCCGACGACCAGCTCAGGGACGTACTTGCCAAAGTGCACATGGACGCCCGTGTCTCGATCGAAGCGCTCAAGCTCAACAGTCCGATCGAAGACAACGGCGAAAACTACTCGGTGGGCGAGCGCCAAATGCTGTGCATGGCGCGCGCGCTCTTGCGGCAGAGCAAGATTGTGGTGCTCGACGAAGCGACGGCGGCGATCGACCATGCGATGAACCAGAACCTGCAGCAAGTGATGCGAACCGCGTTTGAAAATTCAACCGTCCTCACCATCGCGCACCGCCTCGACACGGTCCTGGATGGCGACCGCATCATGGTGCTGGACCAGGGCCACATGGTGCAGTGCGATACACCGCTAGCGCTTCTCGAGGCCGGCACGGGCATCTTCTTTGAGCTCTGCGAAGAAGGCGGCTATTTGGATCGCATGCGGTCGCCGACGATGACAACTGAATCGTCACCTGACGCAGACGTCAATATCATGACATAATGGTAGTTGTAATCGATCTTTGTCGATCATGGGATGCTTCAAAACGCAAAATATACGTATCTGAGGAGGGTATTCCATGATGGTTTGATGCGCTTGTGCACGACGCATCCTCACAATTCCATTTTGTCCGTTGCCGCCGCCAAGGACCAGTCCACTTCCACGAGCAGGGGTAGCAAGTAAAGAGGCCGCTTGAATTGAGATTGCTGAAGCAGCCGCGCTGTAGCGCTCGACAAGGAATCAGACCCTAACCCTTGTCTGAACCCGATTCATAATATCGTTGGGACGTCACCACGGAAACGCCCCACTAAACTTGAAGATGCCCGACATTGATAAACACAAACGCATCACTAAAAAGGTAACGAGTGATATATAAGACTCGTCATTACAAGACGACAAAAGGAGGAATTTGTGGCAGCGTGCCTAGCTCTTGCAGGTGCCGTTGGCAAAGTAGCCCTTGCCGCCGACGATGCGATAGCATTTCGTCGACGGATAAATCGACAAAAAGTTGGCGACGCACGAGAACACAAGGAGAACGAGGAAGCCGCCAATCAAGATGCCACCCGCGACCTTGCTCTTGGTACCGGTTCGCTTGAGCTCCTGCATCTCGGCCTTCTGGCGCGGCAGGAGCACGAGAAACGAGAGCGCGAAGAGCTTGGCGGCATAAGCAATGAGAAAGGTGTACGTCACCTCCCAGCGCACGCGCGTGTCGTCGCGGCCAATGTCATCTTGGGACACGTCAAAGAACGAGTCGATGATCTTGTAGATGGCCGACGCCACGGGCCCCGAGAGGTTGGAGACGGTCGTAACGAGGCCGTACGTGGCGCCTTCGTTGCCAATGTCGGCGATTTCCACTGCGCAGTATGTGGCGACGATGAAGCGGATGCCGGACGGAACGTTCTCGGCGAGCGCGACGCCCGTGTAGAACCACTGGTTGCGATAGACCTCCCAGATGGTCATCATCATCACAAACGCGTCGATCGCGATGATACCGAGCGTCCCGAGCGCGATGACCCAGCGCCAGCTCCATTGGAGACCCCACTTGCCGACGACCGACATGACGACAATGCTGATGATGGTCCCAAAAAGCCCCGAGAGCGACTCGTTGAGCGGCTCGACGAGCGCCCACGACTGCGCGACCGGCGCTTCGGGCGTCGCGCCAAAGTTGCCAAAGAGCGTGTTGAAAAACTTGAATGCGCACACTTGCCACATGACGCGCTGCTGAAGGAGGTTCCAGAACGCAGTGAGCCAGCTCTTGAAGGGCGTCCGCGGGACTTTGACTTCGACGAGGAGGAAGATCGTGCTCGGGATCACAAGCACGATGGGCACGAGGCAGATCGCATACAGGACGTTTGGTGTCGTCGACCAGTTGAACGACCCGGCGTAGACCTTGCCGTTGAGCAAGAACGCGACGCAGAGCTGCGCCACCATTTGCCCGCAATAGCGCACAATGTAGATCATGGTTTGGGTGCGGCCTCGGATCGCAATCGGCTCGCGCTGCGCGTACTGGACGACCATGGCGTCGGACGCCACGTCGGCGAGGACGTAGCCAAAGGCCGTGAGGACACTGAGGGCAATGAAGAGCGTTCCGCTGTCCGGTGCGTCGTAGTTGTACTGGAGGAGCTGCGTCGGCGTCAAACTCTCGCGTTTCGGGGCTTTCTTCGGGCACTTGTTGATGCGGCGGTCGCAAAACGGTGCGGCAAACGGCGTAAAGACCATGATGAGAAGGCTCACGGCCGCGACTGTCCAGCCGAGGATGATCCACGGCTTGCGGCGGTAGCCAAAGATCGGGACGCAGTCCGAGAGCATACCGTAGAAGACCTTGAACGACCAGCCGAGCGTCACGAGCACACCGTATGCGGTCGTTTGGTAGCCTTCCATGTAGAGGTAGTTGTTGAAGACGGGGTACTTGAGCGCGGGGATCATGCCGTAGACGATGCCGATCGCAAAGTACTGCGAGAAGAGCGCCATGGCCTCGCGCGAAAAGATGCGCACCGCGCCGCCCGCGACGAGCGCGCCATCTTCGAGGTCCACCGGCGTCTTGGTCTCGTGGTAGTCGTCGGGTTTGGTCGCCGAGATGGCGTACGAGAGCCGCTCGACGAGGTCACCGGATGGGTCTTGCACGGACGCCATGTGTTCTGCTGAGGAGGCGCTGGCAAAAGGCAAAGTGAGCAAGGAGGCGTTGGGCAAGCCTTTTCATCTCGTATTGGAGCCCTTCAACAAACTTGTGAACGTGCAACACTGCGTGGGGTCGTGCACAGATTCGTGTCACTACGAGGAGTCCACACCTACTACTACCGGTAGACGTGGGTGCATCGAGTCGTAGTGCTGAGTCGGGCAGGCTCGATGCGACGACCAAACATGCTACAGTCGACTCTACAGGTATACATGCCTCTCAAACTCGATAATCCTCTCACCGTGATAACCTCAGAAATATTTATGCAGTGGATTGAATAAAAATACGTTGTCAACCTAGAGACCATTGCGAACTGCTGGGCCATACTACGGCCATCTTGCTCGCTGGCAATGATGCAACGACCAGTCCAATCGTGGCGATAGACAGGCTCCGGGCGGCAAAGGACGAACTTCCGGTCGGCGCTCGAACGCTCTATAATGCACTCGACACTTTCACCGCGGAAGAGTACAAGGTACGTGGACACCGGCGAAATCGACGAGCTGGCCCCATCGCTTTTTGACGCTCGACGAGATGTGCACCTTCGTAAGGTACCGGTACGTCGACGAGGAAGACCAAGGCGAAGCGCAGGCCAGACCTTTGCTCCCAGTTTTGTGATTCTTCCTCGCACAATGAATAACCCTGAAAAATGCATAGTTATCCACTATGCAAATAGGCAGAATCGACTGTACACCAAAAGCCAAGTGGTACGATTGGTCTGTGTCGTGACCTGATAACGTGGCTCGACCCCGTCACGGGTCATGCCGGATCAAAATGCAAAATTTCACCATCGAAAATCCCACTCTATTGCGTTCTCAGTTAGCCACACCGGATCGACCATGCGAGTACACCGGCGCACCACCTTATCGCAGCCTCGTATCGCGTTCGTCAAAGGGAAGCATCAAGCGTGTAGATTATATGTACACAGACAAGTACGAGCCTTCTGCTTGACGTCATATCCACCGTCACGCACTGCTAATCGGTTCCCACGACCTCACGTCTGCAGTAGTGTCCCTGAGTCTGCCACTGGGGTGATTGCTATTACGACCCCACGCAGTTTCCTTTGAGTTGCATCGGCAACTTTGCGGCGCCGGAATCAAAATTTCACCGGGACTGCCAACGCCATAAATTTCATATGGTCTTGGTACTACGTTGCACATCTCACAGACGACCATGCCCTGCTCATCTCACGCGGAATGGCTGCACAGATGGAAACGGCTTCATTCCCGACCTGAAAACGCCACATGAATGTGTACTCTGGGACTCTATCAGATTTACCGGTAGTTCTTATTGCACTCGCCTCCTCTCATACTAGATTGCTTCAGAGCTGCGGCTCTTCTCCCATGCGTCGACACTAGAGCCTCGAATACCGGTAGACGCCGCACACCGGTGTAGCCCAACGAATGGCTGCAAAAGATACGACAATGACACGCTTTACACAACAGCCTAGAACCTCTAAGAAATAAGTGTCGACAAACGTATGCCCTCCGAACGTGCAGGCCACTCAGAGCTTGCGTATAGTTGCAGAGTTTCATGACGATTTCTTGTATCCTAGCAGTTTATTAAACGCTGGTTTGCCACCAGGAAGATCCGTGTTCGAGTCCCAGCGAGGGCCCCACTTTATGTATTCCTTTGGTTGCGAGAAGCCCAGATGGTTGTCAAGTCTTGTCCGACCCGTTGGTCTATTAGAAGGATCGAACGTTTAGGAGGAGTTCCGAGTAAAAATATGGGACGGATGGGAGACGGGCACATTTTACTCGGAACGATTTTTGCAAAATACGACCAAAAACAATCTGCGCTATGATTGGCTAATATTCAATGGAATTTTAGCCAACCAATTTGGTCGCTTCTTGACGGAAGCCGGCAAAAGCCTTGTTGTAGTACCAAGAAAGTGAGCGCGAGCTCCACTTAAGCCAACCTACACGTGGACATCATGTTGCTCGAGTTTTGTGGCCATTGCAATCGAAAATGTCAACTGCAAAGGCGACTTTTGCTCCGTGTCTCCATCCAACGATTTGCCCAATCAAATCGCGTAATCACGAGACGGGATGAATTGGTGCGAGCTGAGGTCCTGGGGGTCGGCCGACAACCACGCGCACGAGACGGGATGCTTTTTTTTCCTGGCCTCTGATTGGCTGTTGCCCGTCTCACAGGTTACTCGGAACTCCTCCTTAACGCGGGAGGGTCAACGTCGCGGGAGGGTTAATAGAGCAAAGGCCGAGCTTGGCCCTACGTACCGTGTCACGACCTTATTCGTACAGGGGGTACTGTCACAAACAAACGCAGGAATGTCGTTGCTGTTGTCGCCGAGTGCGCATTCAAGCCATTATTGAGCACGCTATTCGCTCGCATGATAGCCACGTACAATAGCAGTCGTTGTGATTCAAAAGACATGACGTTATCAACCCTTGTGTTTCTGATATCTTATACACACATGTAATTCAACATGAAGACGCTTCTTTCGGCTATTGAAAGTCGGGCCACGACCGCATCGTAAAAAAACAATGAACCACGGGAGAAACACGAGGAGCCCGAGTGGCGGACACCCAGAGACGGCCACGACGCAGTGGAACGCCACACGGCGGCGTCCATCATGACGCGGTCGGCCACCAAGGTTTTTGCCATCAAAATTGCACAAAAATACATCCGACATCCCCGGCAATCCAGAGCCACGGCACGTTCGGGCTCGTCCATCAGCGCGCAGAGCAGCAGCGAGGCCACGGGTGTTCGCGGAACCCATCACAGCGGAATGAGGCTCCACACCGCCCAGCCCACGTGGTGACAACGCAGTTTACGTCGACCGCCTCATAGTTTACATCGCGAAGGAGCACGGCACTAACGCCGAGGCAGAGAGCAGCAAAGACGCATTCGATGAGACCATGGTATCGGCCGCAATAGCAGCACACGCCGACGAACGAGATGGCAAAGCCGCTTGCAAACACGAGTGTGGTACCCTCGTCATGACGGCGACACGGCAGCAACGGCCATATCAAGCGACGCCCCTACCAGTCAAATTGATGCCAAAACAGCCACAAGAAGCCCACAAAGGTGACGAGAAACATCGCGACGTACTGCGACGTGACACACACAAGCGCAACGGTTGATGCGACGACGACGATCTCGTGCGCAAGCGGATTCAGCTCAACGCACCGGCGCAGCGCGCCTAGGAGCGCTGAAATGCAGGTGCTGGCAGTGATAGCCGTACCTGGCCACAAAGGCGGCGACTGGAATCACACTGCCGAGCGCAACGATGTTCGCCATCGACACGGGGTCGCCGACGAGGTGCTCGGCCGTGGTCGCCTTAGCAAGGTCATGTGCTTGCCGACAACGTGGTACATGGATGCGTTGAGCCCCGAGAAGAAGCTCAGGCCGTTGGCGTCGCATACCAAGGAAACGTTATGACCTTGATACTGCACTGGTGCGTTGTTGATCAAGCAGTGGACGCACGTCGACCTGCCCTTGAACACAATTCAGTTTTGACTTACCGCTGCAAGCGTCGAGTGACGAGCGCCAAGATCGGTCGCGCTCGTTTGGCGCCAAATTGGTCGTCGTATCCGGATGGTATCCGGCGCGTGAAGGTTTCGGCCCACAGCAAGAATGGAGTCGTTCCTGAACGCGGGCGTCCGCGACGACCAGATCGCGCGGGCCAACAAGGCCATCTTCGGCAACGACGGCTTCCGGCGGAACCAGCGGGATGCGATCGAGGCGACGCTCAAGGGCCAGGATGTCTTCGTGCTCATGCCCACGGGCGGCGGCAAGAGCCTATGCTACCAGGTAGATCCATCGAAGTCGACGACCGCGCTTCCAACGACATGTAGCTTCCGGCCGTGCTCTCGCCCGGCATCACGATCGTCGTGTCACCGCTACTGTCGCTCATTCAAGACCAGGTCACGTCGCTCGTCCGGAACCAGCCCGTGGGCATCCCCGCGGCCTTTCTCTCGAGCCAGACCTTGGCCAAGCTCAAGAAGGCCATTTGGCGCGACTTGCACCGCCCAATCCCGACGCTCAAGCTCCTCTACGTCACACCGGAGCGCCTTGCAGCCTCGGACAGCTTGATCCAAGTCCTCGAGAGCCTTCATCAGCGGGTACATACCACCTCGTGCATGCATGCAGGTTGACGCTACTTGATGCGAGGTAGAAGATGCTGGCGCGCTTCGTCGTGGACGAAGCCCACTGCGTGAGCTCGTGGGGCCACGACTTTCGCCCCGACTACCACAAACTCGGGAACATCAAGGACCTCTTTCCGACCGTGCCCATGATGGCGCTCACGGCCACGGCGCCGCAAAAGGTCATTGACAACGTCAAGAAGGTGCTCAAGATTCCCCGCGCGACCATCTTCTCCATGAGTTTCAACCGCACGAACCTGGCGTACGTACACGCGGAGACAACCCGATCGATTGATTCGACAGCGCTCTAGATTCGAAGTCATCGAGAAGGACCCGGAAGGTACACACTTCAAACCTCGCCGGCCTGTTGCAGTAGTTTAGACTTTAGAGGGCAAGGCGCTCGAAGCACTCTACAAGTACATCAAGACAAAGTACGACAACTCGGTCGTCGGCATCGTCTACTGCATGACCAAGCAGCAGTCCGAAGACGTCGCCAACTACCTCTTTGACCGAGGAATCCTGGCCGACTTTTACCACGCGGGCCAGTCGTCCAGCGACCGCGAGCTCGTCCAAGACGCGTGGCAGCGCGGCGAGATCAAGGTGGTCTGTGCCACGATCGCGTACATTCCGTTCTTATCCATACGGTTGCAGTCTCTTATGATGCATTCCAGGTACGGCATGGGCATCGACAAGCCCGACGTGCGCTACGTGATTCACTACGCGGTCGCCAAGTGCGTCGAGGGATATTACCAAGAGGCGGGGCGTGCCGGTCGTGACGGCAACCCGTCCCGCTGCACCATCTTTTACAGCCGGTTCGCCAACGTCTTGACATCTTCTGAGCTGTGCAAAACTAAGATCGCGAACGTAGACGCGACGTCGTCAAGATGAAGAGCATCATCAACATGCCCAAGAAGGGCAACAATGCCAAGAGCCGCGCCGTGCACATGGACAAGCTCGAAAAGATGATGGACTACTGCGAAGACCGGACGAGCTGTCGACGCCAGTACCTCGTGGGGTACTTCGGGCAGACGTTCAACCGCAAGGACTGCAACAAGACGTGCGACAACTGCAAGCGTGTCATTGCCCATTAACTGCAAAGTGTTTACGCCGTTCTGGCCGCGTTGCTGACAAAATGAGCGTCGATCCAGCCAAGAAGGTCAGCGGTCGAGACCTGGAGGTGGTCCCCGTGCGTCTCGTACAGCGTGATACGGCCGCTGCGATCAAGCGTCGCGAGCCCAAACGAGTCCTTCTGGTACCACTGCGTTACGTTCATGGGCAAAACCACGTCACTCTGACCGTCGGCGTACGCCCCAAACCACTCCGACTCCTACACGCGCCACACTGCATCTGTACGTCGATCGCCAAGAGCTCGTACATGAGGGTACACCATCGTGTCGTGCGCGGCGCGGACGAGCGCAAGGTGCGTGAGTGATGCGAACCGGGTCTTGTACTCGGGCACCGTGACCGACTTTTCATTGTTGATGTCGGGGAGGAAGAGCGCTACGCAGACCGCGCTCTGTACACCAGACCATTGAGCGCAAACTGCGTAGTACGTACCGTGGGCGACGTAGGCAGCAATTTGGTTTGGATCTCGAAAATAGTTGGCTTGCGCGAGCTTGCCTAGCACAGCATGACCTTGAGCGAGCACCCAGAAGATGTCGATGCAGACCCTGGACGGTATCCGTGTAAGCAGCAGCCGAGATGACCTAAGGCGCCATGGTAACATACTTCAACGAAGCCAGACGAGTACGGCGTTGATTTGCTTGCAGATAAAGTTGGTCGGTGCGCAGTGGGGCAGCGCCCCGACACCGGCCAGCGGGCCGTGCACCGAAATAAAGTTCTTGACCGGCGGCGTGTTGTAGCGCTCAATGTACCCACGGATGAGCAGGTTGCCTTGCGAGAAACCCATGGCGTTGAAGCCCTGCGCCAATTTGGGGTCCTACGCGCGAGCATGAGCCGGTTGGAGAAGCAAGAAGCTTGTACATTGGCAACTTGCTTGGCGAAAACGTCGACTTGGGTGTCAAACTTCATGAAGAAGCTGTTGGACGAGTCGGCAGCGACCGAGTCGCCGATCTGGACGTTCGTCACGTACGTGTTGAGGTGCGCAGCGACCGCCTATGAGGACGAGCATGAGCCAACGATACGATAGCGAGGGGCAGTGTACCTTGCGGAGGCGCTGCATGCCAGGGTTCCCCGCAGCATCGCCCATGCCATGCATGAGCACGACGGGCAAGTTGTCGTCCATGCCACCAGCATAGACACCCGTGGCCGAGCTCATGGCCATCTCCGCGGCCATGGCGTCATCGAAGCGCAGGATGAATGGGCTCGCCTCGGCGAGGGTCTGGCTACTCGTCGCCAGCGCGTCGGCGCCGGTCCATGCGCCTCCGGAGGCGTCGGCAAGGCCCATGAGGACGAGGGCCATCGCCCCGATCGTCGTCAGCGGACTTCGCATCTTGGTCCAAAAAGATATGAAGACGATTTATTGGGTGAAAAATATATCTATATGGACCAATCCGATGCGAGCTTCTCGCATCTTTCCGTCAACATAGCGTAATCAACCACATCGTGGCTGGATTCAAAACCAGAGTTCACACTCGGAGGCTGCTACTTCTAGTCGGTGCCCAGTACGCTGCTTGCACGGCAAAGTATATTCCAGCGCAATTACACTGGCAGCTATGAATCCAATTCGAGTGAGCTGGTCTTCCGATTTTCCAGCTTAAATCCGCAAGTATTATTAATAAAAATTGATCTGTAGTCTTTCTCCGGGGTCGGTAAGGACAAAATTACGCGCGTGGTCCTTTGAATCTAGTTAGTACATTAGTACAGTGCGGCGGGTAGGAAGATCCTGGCGTCGAGGAGCTCTTGCTGGGATCCGCAACGCTCCATTGGATTTCTAGTGACTGCAATGGAAATCTGAAGAGGGCGGAAACGACCTCCACTTTCTCGAATTATGATTGGTGCAAGTCCATGGATTTCCGCCAATCCACATGCGGCATAGTTTCATCCAATCCCTGATGGGCATCCATCCTCAGTCGGTTTTCCATCGTGTCGGTCAGCGCCGCAGCAGCAGCAGCATGCTCCAGTCGGTCGTCGTCCGCATCCTCCTCATGGCCGTCTCGGGCTCCTTGGTCTGGGAGGTGCAGTCGCCGCCCAAGGCCTTCGAGAACGAGTACATCATCGACGTTCCGACCGTGTACGTCGACGGTCCGGCCTCGGCCTTCTTTCCTGTTGTCATGATGCATGGCATGAACGACGCGGGGCACAATGGCCACATGGAGCGCATGCGCAACGTGGTCTCCGAGACGCTCGACGGCGCCTACGTGACGAGCGTCCAGATCGGCAAGAACGTCGCCGAGGACGAGTACAACAGCGTGCACTTGACCATGGACGAGCAGGTCCGTCGCTTCGCCGCCATCGTCGCCAAGGACCCGAACCTGCGCAAGGGCTTCCATGGCATCGGCTTCTCGCAAGGCGGGCTCATCCTCCGCGCGTACATTGAGCGCTACAACGACCCGCCGGTGATTGGCTTCCTCGCGTGCCATAGCCCGCTCGCCGGCATTGGCGCGCTCCCGATCTGCAACCCCAACGACTTTGGCTGCCGCCAGCTCAACAAGATTGTGGGCGCTGTTGCCTACTCAGACGAGCTCCAAGGTACGCCTCCATGCCCTTTATCCCTCCGAACTGGTATACTGGCGTAGTGCACTTGGCGCAGAGCAACTACTATCGCGACCCCACACGCATCCATGAGTACCTCGACCACGGTACGCTCGTCGAATATGACCACAGTGTAGAAAAGACGTGTAGTTCATTTCTTACCCGACCTCAACAACGAGTTGGCGACCGTCAATTCGACGTACGCTGCACACTTCAAGTCGCTTCGGCAGCTCGTGCTCGTCCGTGCCATGCGCGACAGCCAAGTACAAACTGCCAGGACCAAGCGAAGGGATGCTATATGGAGGATATGTAGGTGGCGCCGAGTCTCTCGTCGTGGTTTGGTGCGTACAAGGATGGCGACTGGTCGACGCTGCTGCAGATGAACGCGACACCATGGTACACCACTGACGCCTTTGGGCTCCGGTCTCTCGACGCAGCCGGCAAAATCACGCTCTACGAGACGCCGGACGACCACCTCCAGTTCAGCGACGAGACGCTCGCCAACTGGGTGCGCACGCACTTTCGACCGGCAGCAATGCAGCAGCAACCGCCGCTGGCGTAGACGGCCAAATGAACAGAGTGTGTTTTTTAACTTATAAAAAAGAGCTTCTTTCTTCGTATCGTTGCGACTGACGAGCGTGCACTCCTCTCTTGAGGCTCGAAAAATAAATATCCTAGTAGTGTAGGACTAGGCGAGGCGAGTACACTCAAACATGCGCGATACCTTGCAGCTGCAACATCCGTCGTCGGGCGGTGGCTTCCTCTACGACGCAGTCGCTCTGCCGTTCTCAGCCCACAAGTCGACCATCCGTGCCCTCTGGCCGATCTTGCGCGCTTGCATTTGGTACACAGTCTTTGACTCGAGCGCAACAACCGCGTGTTCCGCACGACATTGACACCCCTTCCCGCGGCTGCGTTCGCGATCAAAGCCGCGATTGCATATCCGGCACTTGGCTCGCCGCGCCGTGGAGCCTTCGCTGGCCGAGTCGCTCCATGCCCTACGCGCCGACCCTTGGTGTGCTCGCTGCCACATCCCTCACTCAATCCCGAGCCCCGACCACGCGCCCTCAGCTTGACGTACCGGCCAAACCTCACAAGTGCACTAGGAAGTCCACCATTTTCACTATATATTTGCATGTTGTTGTTGGAATGAGTCTATTGAGATATTTATATATTTGCATGTTAATAACTCATTTCAACACTCAAGCAGCCGAACGGAATTTACCGAATTGCAATCTAGTGTTTCAATCGCAAAGTCGAATTCATGAATTGAAACTTCAAAAATGGCTTCTGCGAAGTATCATCGCACGGGCGGTCTGGCTTTCGACCACTGATAAAACGTACGGTGGGGACGACGCGCCGCCAAAGCACATGTTTGTGGTCGTCGGCGAGAAACCGAATACTGACTCGATCGGACGCTCGACAATAGCTTCTTGCCTGTCGTAGAGGACAACAAACACACTTCTGCAGTGCTTTGGCAGACAGCGAGTGACCTGGAGATCGACCGGAAGCGTCTTGCGCAACGGTGTGACAGCTGCCGACACAAACGTCGACGACACACCCGTGGGCCGATGGTATCTCCGCCCTGTTCCGTCCAGTGTCTTGTCCTGTGCATTACGGTAGTATGAGGCCACGCGTCTGTTGGAATCTGGCTGACGCACTGTACTCTATCGTCACACGCGCTCTTTCCTCACGTTTGCAGTCGGTTCCCAAATTTTCATTTTTGAATTGGATACTATGGGACGCTGCCTGCTCTTGTGTCTGCTTGTATCGCTCACGGCGACGTCGCTCGTGCACGGCCATGTGCAGACGACGATTCGGTCGGGCGCCGCGACGGCGCGGGGCGTCAACCTCGGCGGGTGGCTCGTCCTCGAGCGCTGGATGACCTCGTACGCTGAGATTTGGAAGAAGGTGCCAGAGAGCATCAAGGACCATGGCGAATACGCGGCGATGGCGGCCGTCGGGCGCGCGACAGCGGACCCGCTCATCAAGATGCACCGCGACGCGTGGATCACCGAAGACGACATCAAAGAGATTGCCTCATATGGCATGAACTTGGTTCGTGTGCCCGTGGGCTGGTGGATCTACGAAAAACCGCAGGTACTAGCATCTACGCACAACCTTGCGGCGGTCGCTAACGCTACGTAGGAGACCGACTGGCAGCACTTTACGCCCGGCGGCCTCGCGTACCTCGATCGACTCATGAACGAGTGGGCCATCAAGTACAACGTCGCCGTGCTGCTGGACATCCACGCCGCCAAGGGCTCCCAGAACGGCCGCGAGCACAGCGCGGCGCCCGTGTTTGGCGCGACCAACTTCACCGACTATGCGGTGAACGTCGACCGCACGATTGAGGTATTGCACTTCAACTTCAACCTGAAACCGTCAGGTTGGAATAGACGGTACTCTTTCTTGTGGACCGGTACAAGCGCGCACCGGCGTTTCTCGGCATCGAGCTGCTCAACGAACCCGAGTGGTGGCAAGACCAGAAGAAGGGCACGGACCGCGCAAAGCTCAAGCAATATTACCGCGACTTGTACGCGACGACGCGGGCGCTCTGCGGCGACTGCGTCGTGGTCATTTCGCCGTTTCTGTCGGAGCAAGACAGTGCCCATGGCGAGTGGGGCGCGCTCTTTCCCGATAGCAGTCCCGTCAACAACTGGATCGACTGGCACAAGTACCTGAAATGGGGCTTTGAAGGCCAGAACATGGACCAGATTACGTCGAGCGGCGTCGACAACATTGAGAAGGACCTCAAAGCGTGGTGCGGCAACAACCGCGTCTTTATGGGCGAGTGGAGCCTCGGGCACCCCGACTCGGCCCAAGCGCAATTCCAGGACGACGCCAAAGTCGCTCTTCTCGGCCAGCGCCTCGTTAACGCACTCGATTCGGCCAAGGCGGGCTGGACGTTTTGGAGCTGGAAGGCCGACTATGGCACGCGGTATGGCGACGGCTGGAACATGCGGTCGCTTCTCCGCGACAAGCTCTTGAAGATTTAGCTGCTCGACTACGATCGGGCCGTTAATACAAGGGCGAATACACGTTGCAGGCACACTGCATGTTGTTTTTATCAGGCGCAGAGGTCAGGACGTGTGCTCTGACAATGGCACAACAGCACGCCATTGTATCGAAATTTAGACGCCTCCGGTCAAGGCCGCATGGAGCGGACTCGTGCCCATGCTCCGGAGACGAAAGTTGTAGAGGCGGAGGATGTTACTGATGCGCCGACGACGCAGCTCGCGGTCAAATGGCAGCGGGTGCCCGAACTTTCGGTAAACGCGCTTTATATGGGCCGTGCCCCACTCGGCGGCGCCGAGCAGCGACGCGATACCTTGCTTTTCGCTTATACTAATGTCGTCGTCATCGGCAGCAGCAAGCGGCGTCTCAATGCGGCCGTCGCTCTCGCTTGTCACTGGAAACGTCGCCGGCGCGACAAGGATGTGGTCGGGTCGCAACTTGTCCGCGGCTGTGTGCTCGAGTTCTTCGTAGACGTCGAGAGCAATGTCGATAAAGTTGGGCAAATTGTGCTTGTACCATAAAAGGGTCCCATCGACGCCGACGATCAGCATGCCCCAGACTGCATCACAGTCGAGCCACTTTGCCTCTGGCTCGATGCGTCAAACCTTTGGTCATACGTTTACGAGTCGTACCGTCTGTGTCTTCAAAGCGGCGGCGGTCGGTGACCGTCGGGGCCTGCACGGCGAGCGTGCATACATCAACGAATCCAACGACACCCGAGACCTCGGGCGACCGTGCCTCCGTCGCGGCTGCGAATCGCTGCAGCGTCGCCTGGGTCGGCCACGCCACGGCCGCGTTCGGGACGTCGGCAAGCGCCAATGCGAGCGCCGCCTCGGCTTTGGGAAAGATGCGGCTGAGCGTCGACATGGTCACACCAAAGAGCTCGCAGAGACGCGGCATGTTGTGCGCATTCGTGTACATGGCGAGCACGAGGCCGAGCGCGGCGTGCTTGGGCACGCTGGTCGGCCGCCCGGGCAACCCAGCCCCCGACTTGATGTCATAGTGCCGCGCAAACACCGTCAAGAGCTCGCGAAACGCTTCTGGCGGCAACGACACGAAACTGAGAAAGGCGGCAGCGTTGCGTCCACGGTGGAGCTTGTACCAAGGCCGGTGCTCCTCGACGCGCGGCAGGAACGCGCGGCGCACGCGCTGAATCTGCTCGATCTCGGCGCGCAGCTCGTCGCGGAGCGCTGCCTCGCATGCTTCCGAGGCGCGGAGTTGTGCTTTATGGGCTCTGTCGCGCCGGGCTTTGTCGAGAATCAAGTTGTAGAGCAAGTACCGCATTAGGAATCTGCTCCAAATGGCCAAATGTCTGGTGCATGCGGTGGCGCGGTCTGCTATCCGGATATCAGATCGCGTCGCTCTTGGCCATTCATTTCATGTAGGGATCTGGGTCGCGGCGGCGGTCGGCGTCTGCGTCGGTCATTTGCGTCATTTTTGGTGGCGTCGACTTTTGCAGTTGGCGTTCGCGCCAGACGCCATCAAATGATTTTTTGCGATGTTTTATAATATAAGTTTGAAAGATGCATAGAAAACGTAAGTTTGTGTGTACGCATTTATTTTATTTTTAGAAACTGTGAATTCTATTTTTGGAGGCATCTGAGAACTGAGTCGCGTTGATGGACATCAAATGATTTGGTAACAGCAATACCTTCTATTTAGTTACATCAATATCTTCTATTTAGTTGGTATCTACTAACACTTGTGGACTCTATCTACATTTCGTCGTCGTCGTCATCGCTATCGTCATGGTCATGGTCATGGTCATGGTCGTGGTCATGAGCGTCGTCATACTCCTCGCCTTCCGCATTCTCGCCTTCTGCTGCGTCGTCCTCGCCGTCGTCTTCAGCCGGTGGACCCTCGACATCGCCAATGACATGAACCTCCAAACACGCGGCAGCGTCGCTCAAGTGTTCGCTCGTCTTGCGCTTGGCACCAGAGACCACCAGCTGCAGTCGGAGCCGGTGCACGACCTCGTTCTCGGCGTCCCCGCCTGGCACGACGATCGTCGAGTTGACGTGCGTCGACGTGGTCGGGCGAAGCGTGCTTAGCAGCGTGCGGTCGCCGGCCGTGTTGTCGTACCACACCTGAACAGCGGCAAAAGGTACGTCCGACGCCTCGACCTCGTAGCCGTTGTCGTCGACCATTGTCGGTGCGACGCGGAGGCAAAGGCTTGCGATCGAGAGGCGTCCGCCGACGCCGACAACAAACGGAGCGGGCTGACCGGCACGGACGACCGTGGCCCACGGCGCCGTCTCGTCGAGGCGTTCGGGCCACGCGGGCAACGGGTCGGACAACGACCGCTTCGGGATCTTGAGTGGGAGCGGCTGCGTCGTGGAGAAGGCGTCGACGCCGACGAGACGCTGGAGGTCAGCGTCATTCACCAAGCAGTCGTTCAACGATGCCTCGATCTCGCGTCGGTTCATGTCGGCACCGATAAAGACAATCTCTTGCTTGCGGTCACCAAACGGAGCAACATAGTCCGAGTGAATGAGCGCTGCGTCGGCCGCCGGGACGTTCCAGTCGGCCTCGGGCTGCACACACCACCACGGCTGGAGCGGCGAGAGCGAGAGGAGACGGCCGTGCTGGTTCCACTCGACCATCGTGTCGTCGCGGCCAGCAATCCACGCAAAGCCTTTCGAGCGCAGAATCGGCGACGGCGCACTCGGCAGCTGCCACGGCGCAGCGCGGTCGCCGGGAAACACGACATCGCCCTTGAGGCCAAAGTGCTGGCGCACCCAGAGCGCAAGGCGCGTCGGGTCGAACGGGCGCCGTGCCCGGTACACAAACGACCCAATGCCGTACTCGTCTTGCTCGCTTTTCGTTTCTTCGCTGCGTAGCGACTCCATCCAGCCGACGCTTTCCTTGGCGTCGTCGAGGTTGAAGCGCTTCGTGTGCAGAATGGTCTCCATCGGCACGTTGGAATACTCGGCGCAGACGATCGCCGCGTGCGGGTTGAGCGTCCGCAGCAGCGCAAGAACCGATGACTTGTCGTTCACAAGGTCCATCTTGTTGAGGACAATGACGTTGGCAAACTCGACTTGCTCGATGAGGAGCTGGCTCACGTGCTTGGTGCCTTCGCTGCTCCCGTCGTCTTCAACCGGAAAGACCTCGTGGAACTGGCGCGTCGACGACACGAGGTTGGGAAACTCGAGTCCGTCGACCACCGTCACACACGTGTCGAGCGCTGCGAGATGCGCGAGCATCTTGTCGTCGCTTGTCGCAAGCGTCGCTGTCTCGACGTCGAACGCAAACGACTCGGCCACCTGCATCGGCTCGGCGATACCCGTCGACTCGATCACGAGGTAGTCATAGACGCCGAGGGCGCGAATGTCGGCGATCGCGCGAATGAGGTCGGTGCGGAGCGTGCAGCAGATGCACCCGTTCTGCATCGCGACAAACTCGGGCTTGGTCTGGACAACGCCGGGCCCTTGGAGCAGCTTGGCGTCAATGTTGAGCTCAGCCATGTCGTTGACGATGACCGCGATGCGCAGCTTGTGCTCGGGCGACTCGAGGATGCGCTTGAGGAGCGTCGTTTTCCCCGCGCCAAGGAACCCCGAGAGAAGCGTCACGGGCAGCGGCGGCGTCGACGTGCGAAGGGAAGGCGCCATCGCAAGCAAAGGTGAAAAGGCAAAGTGAGCTGCCATTGTTGCCACCTTATCGGCGAGTCGGCATGCCAAGGGCGCCGTCGGAGAGGGCGGGTCCGACGGCGGCGGTGAGATCCGACGACGGCGTCGTTGCCGTCAAGGTCAACAACCACGTCACACCCTCGTTCCTTGTTATCCGGCGGCGGGCTATCCGACGGCGGCACGGTCGGACGTTGACACAAGACAAGATCTTATATGGTCTTAGGTCGTTGCACCGACCAGGTGGCGCCCTCGTGGTATCAACGCTACGATTTGATGTTCCTCAGGACCTCTGCTCAAGTATGTACAAAGTCGTCTGCCGACGCCAGTTGAAACAAAGATACCATTAAACTACGAGAGTATGTATAAAATATAAAGGCAGCTAGCGCACAGCGACGTAGTCTTCATGCACCTCGGACGTCGGGACGACCATGCCGCGCGCGACGCCCTTCTCTTGCGTCTGCTGGCTCGCAAAGTTGTTGAAGATTTGCTCCAAGGTCGTTTGCGCCACCGTATACTCTTCAACGTGGTACGCGGCCTTGCAGCCCTCGAGCATCGAAAAGACGGACGAGAGGAGCAACGTGGTCGGGCTCACGAGCTTGAAGCGCGCGACGTCGTTCTGGCGCTCGAGCAGCTGCGCATGACCAGCCCCCATCGCGGTCGCCAAGAAGGCGTTGAACGCCTCGAACCGGTCTTCCGTGAGCCACCACGTGCAAAAGTCGCGGGCGCGGATGTACTGGTTCTTCGCGATTGACTCCATGAGTGTGTACCCTGTCGCGTGGTCCATCGCGATGCAGCTGCTGCGCTGCGGCTTGCCAAGGCGGCGGCACGCTTCCTGCGCGTCTTCGAGGCTCAGTGTCGGCGTCGCGCCAAACTCGCGCTCGACAAAGTCCAGGATCGCATCGCCCGGGACGTGCGCGAGCTTGATGTGCATCATGAGGCCGTCACCGAACCGGTGCTTGAGGTGCTGGATGCTGCCGAGGCAGCGGAGGCGGCCACCGACCATGATACCGACACGCGTGCACAACGCTTCGCACTCTTCCATCGAGTGGGTCGTCAAGAGAATCGTCGACTCTTTCGAGCGCGTCGAAATGTCGGCGATCACGTCCCACATGAAGCGGCGCGAGACCGGGTCCATACCGGTCGACGGTTCGTCGAGGAAGATGATGGGCGGCGCACCAATCATGGCGATCGCGACAGAGAGCTTGCGCTTGTTGCCACCGCTCAACGTGCCCGCGAGCTTGTGCTCAAAGTCGTTGAGGTTCATTTGCGTCATCTTCTCAGCGACGGTATCGTTGATGCGACCGGACGGCACGCCCTTGATCGCCGCAAAGAGCTCCAAATGCTCGCGGACCGTGAGGAGATCCATGAGCGCGTCAAACTGCGGGCAGTAGCCCATGAGCCGGCGCACCTCGATCTGCTGCGACAGAATGTCAAAGCCGCCGAGCGTCGCCGTGCCCGACGTCGGGAGCACGTCGCCCGTCATCATCTTCATCGTCGACGTCTTGCCAGCACCGTTGATACCGAGATACCCAAAGCACTCGCCCTTGGGCAGAGCGAGCGCAATGTTGGACACACCGACCTTGCCGCCCTTGTAGACCTTGCGGAGGTTGCGCATGACGACAGCGTCGTTGTCGGCGCGACCACTGTTGACGCGATCCGCCTCGGCTTGGACGTCGACGTCAATGTCCACTGGTGCGTCGACGATGACCGGGTCCTTGGAGAGCTTGGCCTTGATCTTGGGGAAGCTGAGCGCATAGTCGATGCCGATCGCGAGGATCGGGAAGAGCACAGCTTCAATGGCGAGGTACATGATCTCGTAGCCAATGACGTCGGTGCTGAAGGACGACACTTCCTTGGTCGTGCGGCCAAACGTCGACCGGATCGTGTAGATGCTGAGCTGGTTGAGCGCGTTACCGACGCAAAAGAGCGGTGAGAGGCGCCAAATGAACTTGAGCGACGGGTTGATGTCCTTTGTCGAGTCGATGACGTCGAGAACGACCGAGACCGTCATGAGGACCGTGCCGAGCGCGATGTTGGTCATTATCGTGTACGTCTGGGACGACGCCGGCTCCGAAAAGAGGTACGAGAGGCAGTAGCAGAACGAGCAGAGCGCAAAACCCAAAAGTACAAAGAGCGCAATCACGGCGCCGAACGGGTTGGCCGCGCAACCAAAGCAGTCGTGGCCCGTGAAAGGCGTAATGTCAAAGAGGTAGATCGCAACAAGACCGATGACACACGGAATCATAAACAGGAGCATGTCCCACGCAAAGTTGGCGAGCCAAAACGCCGGAAGACTCACGCCCGACACGAGCTGCTGGTGTTTGGAGTTGTGCGAGTGGTGCTTCTCGTTGACAAGATACGGGACAATCGACGCCGTGAAGAAGGCGAACGCGAGCACGACAAAGATCGACGTCGCAAATGACATGAACGTCGTGAAGAGCGTCTTGGTCATGGCGGTCAGCGGCAGCGGGTGGCTCGTCACCTTGAGCGTGATGCCAGGCTGCTGCGTAAAGAGCTGGTACAGCGTCTCGTCAATCGCCGCCTTGTAGTTGGGCGCCGCGTGCACAGCCGTCGTGTTGATGAGCACGTTATAGCCGTACGTGTTGTCGACCGACGACGCCTGGAGCACGTAGCCGCCGAGTTGACCGAGCACCGACGTCGCTCCGGCCCCACCGTAGCCGCGCTGGTACACCTCGTAGCCAGTGGCAAGGCAGATGCCAGTCGTGTCATTGGCTGCGATCGCTGGGTTGGTGTACGTGATGCCAAACACGGTCGGGTTGTTGGTCGGATACGCTGGCGTCGGCACTGAGAGAAGCGAGACCTTACCAGCCGCGTACGCAGCTGGGAACGCCGCGCACCACGCTGCGTCACCTTGGCACGTCACGGGCACCGGCGTCGAACTGCCGTAGCTCTGCAGGTTGATGGACATGGCCGCGTCGTTCTTGGAGAGCGAGCTGAACTTGAGAATGCACATGCCGAGAATCAAAAAGACAACCGGAAGCACAGCGCCAAAGAGTACAATCTTCTTGTCGCGCTTGGCCGTGCGGAAGCGCTTCTTGAAGAGTGCGACAAAGTGACGGCCAAACATGCGAAGCCGACTCGGCGGCGCCTCGGCCGTGTTGATCTTGTAGCCGGCGGGCGAGAGGAGCGGACTCGCATCATTGCGGGGCTGGAGCGTGTGCTGCTGGTGCTCGTCGCCAATCTCCGCCACCTTGATAAAGACCTCTTCCAGCGTCGTGACCGAGATACCGTACGAGAGGACACCGAGGTCGCTGCTCTGCGCTTCCAAATCCGCAAACATGGCTGCAAATGACGGCGCGTGATCCAGCGGCAGCTGGAACGACATCTCTGTCCCGACGTTTGAGAGCACCTTGGCGACCGGAATGTGCGACTGGACAAACGCAATCAGCGCCGTTGTGTCGCACGTCTCGGTGCGAACGAGCGCAAAGTTGTAGCCGGCGCCGTACCGGTTCTTGAGAAAGAGCGACGAGCCGACGCAGCGCAGCTGCCCTTCGGCCATGATGGCAATCCGGTCGCCGAGGATATCGGCTTCGTCCATAAAGTGGGTCGTCAGCACCACGATGCGGTTCATGCGGTTGTTCATGATGATCTCCCAGCTCGACCGGCGCGAGTACGGGTCCATGCCAGACGTGGGCTCGTCCAAGAAGACAATCTTGCTGTCCCCGAGAAGCGCGATCGCCAGCGACAGCTTGCGCTTCATGCCGCCCGAGAGCTCGCTCGACGCCACATGGCGCTTCTCCGTCAAGCCGACTTCAGCAATCTTGTCGGCGACTTCTTCATTCAGCGCCTTGCCCGAGAAGCCCTTGATGCGGCCGTAAAAGATCAGGTGCTCCTCGACCGTCAGCTCGGCGTAGAGCACGTCGTGCTGCGGACACATGCCCAGCGACTGGCGCAGCTCCGAGAGGTCGTTGCGCAGCGAGAGGCCGTTGAAGGTCGCGTCACCGCCCGACGCCGGAATCATACCGGTAAGCATCGAGATGAGCGTCGTCTTGCCCGCACCGTTGTGCCCCAGAAGACACGTGATCTGGTTCTTGTACATGGTGAGGTCGAGGCCCTTCACAGCGACCTTGATGCCACCCGGCACCTTGAAATCGCGCCGGAGCTGGCGGATCTGGAGTGCTTCACCACTCGCCTCTTGCGCCTTGAGCTCCATCCCCACGGGCTCGATGGCGTCGTGGGCCGCACCCTCGACGTACGCCGCGTCGTCGACGTTGAGGTTGGTCTGGACGAGACCGGCGCTGCGCTTGTTGCGCCAGTACGACGGCGAGACGAGGAAGTACCACTTCTCCGTGATGCCATAGTCCTTGGGCACAACCTTCTCGAGGTAGAGACCGAGAAGCGTGTAGAGCACAATGTCAAATGCCATGTAGTACAGACTCGTCGAGAACCGAAAGTTCTGGTACGGCTCGTTGACGTTGCCGAACGTGATCCCGAGCGAGCTCGCCTCCGCGTTGGCCATGGTCTGAACCCCAAACGCCATGGCCACGGGCGCAAAGATGCACATGGCGTTCTTGGTCGACTCGGCAGTCGTCGCCGAGAAGCCGGACGTGATGAGGTACATGACAAAGAAGAGGATGATGCCGACGTACGTGCCAATGCGCGACTTGGAGAAGACCGACGACACCATGAAGCCGAACGCGAGGACGCTCCAGCCAAAGAGGAGGAAGAAGATGAAGACGAGCACGACGCTGCAGTTGGAGAAGAGGTTGGCTTTGCTCGCGGCGGCTTGGAGAATCGCGGCCACGACAAAGATGGCGCCATACGTTATGTACCACGACCAAATGATCGCGCGGTCGTGGACGCCAAGGATCTTCATGAGCTCGCGCGACTTGTTCTCCTTCTCGGTAATGAGCGCGACGAGAATCGACGAGATCGAGAAGAGGTACGAGATGATAAAGATGATGGCAAAGAACGACGAGACGCTCGTGTAGAAGGGCGACGACGTGTAGCCCTGGATCGGGAACGGGTACACGGCTTGGCCAAAGTACGGCTGCGGCGCCTGACGCAGTGGCGTCAACAGCGCCTGCTTGGACGCTTCTGGGATCTGGTCCAAGTTGATCTTGGTCGGCGAGAGCTTGTTGAAGAAGCCCGCGATCGTCTGCAGCGTAAAGTCATTTTGGACTTGGCCAAACAGCCGCGCATCGAGCTCCGGCGACGCAAGCGCCGTCGTCTTGGCGTTCGTGCAGTTGCCCGGCGCGCCATTCACGTACGTCGGTTGGCACAAGGCGAAGCGCGTCACGAGCGTCTGGAGCGTCATGAACCCGGTGAGCGCGTAATTCTGGTAATTCGTGACCGCGATCGACTTTTGGAGCGGGTCGAACGCGGGAAGGTTGGTCCGCGGTACGTCGCCCGGGATCCCGCCCTTGCCAAGCGTCGAGTTGAGGCGAATCGAGTAGTCGAGCGAGACCGCCGACCCAATTTGAGCCTCGGCCGGTGGTGTGTTGAAGACGATCGCCGAGTGAATCCGCGGATGATCCAGATCCTTGCCGTACAGGTTGTCTACAGGTTTGTTTGAGCATTCGTATCGCTCCTAAATGCATCGTTCGTACCTGTGACATGCGACTCGAGCGTGGCTTCGTCCGAGAAGAAGATGATCGAGTCACCGAACGCCGGAATCGTCGGCTTGCCAATGATGCTCGAGGTGTTCGTGAGGGGCACGGCCGGATGCCACGCCGCAATCGTTTTCGCAAAGTAGTTGCGCGTGAACGCCGTATCGGGCACGACGGCGATCTTCCATGGCACGACGCGGCCCATGCATTCCTTGGGCACCGCGTTGGGCGAGGTCGGGTCGAGGCTCACCTTGCCCTGCACGACAAAGGCCGAGCACGAGAGGTTCTGCGTCAGCGTAAAGTCGGCCATCGACTGCGCGTTCTGGAACGCTTGCACTGCGAGGTTCATGAGGAGCGCGGCCATCGTCGACTCGGTCGTGTAGTACTTGGAGTACGTGGCATTCATGAGGCGGCTCGTCGCGTACAGGTTGTAGCCCGTCCCAAGAGTTTTGTCACCCGGCGGGTTGGTCTCATCCGCCCAGCCCGATGGGACCTTGACGTCGTCCATGAGGTGCTTGAGGCCGCCGAGGAGGATGATGAAGGCGACGGGGACGATCATCTCGAGCGCCCACTTGACCGGATGCTTCTTCTTGAGGAGGAAGTTCTTCCAGAGGAGCGGCCGGATGTGGTCCGGCGCTCGGGCCGGCGCCGAGAGCACCGGCGTCGGCGACTGCGCGGCCGATAGCATCTTGGGAAATGATCGACTTGCATTACTGCACTCCCTGCCAAATTCGCACATTCAATACCATTGTTTAATGTTGAATACAAATATCTAATGTATGATGCATATTTCTATAAAACGACCCCGCCACCCAGCGCCAAACTTGGATCGGGACCAGAGTGTCGGTCCTTCGTGCTGGCCACTTCAGTTATTTTACTTCCGCATATGGAAACGTAGATACTTTAATAAAAATAAACAAAACCGGTGATTACTGGGGCGGGGCGTGGGCGATGAACGTCATCTCAGAGCGTATAGTAGAGGGAGGACCCACTGTCCAACGACGCGGCCACGGGCAACCTCACGGGCAATGGACCGGAGATTACGCATGCTGCAGGTGGTGTTCGATCAAGTCCTTGGCTTGAAGGGCTTGCAAGGGCGACCCGTAGAAGGTAGTGGACTAGCTCTCTGCATACTTAGATTAGTGCTGCTGCTGTAGAGAAAGACCTGCGTCCATCGAAGTCCGAGAGCAAATATTTTTGTCGCTGGGGTGTTTCAGAGTCCTACGCGGTAAAAATGGACCTCTCGCCTTGCGGGGGCTGTGCTTGGTCCAAACCAGGCATAAACTCATCAGCGAAGTCCGCCGAAGTAACACGTCATTGCGTGATTACACTTTTGGCGCTGGAATCCAAGGGGCGTTGATCAAATTGTGACGTGGCTGTCTCCCAAATGGCTTTCTCTTCTATTCTTGTTGCACCTAGGTCGCCACAACCGTGGGCATGATAACGTCTTAAGCATGGGTCCATAATTTATTATTGACCCATGGTCTTAAGTTTGAGTGATTGCTCGAGTTTCGGTGCTACTAGGAGCTATACCGGCGATAAGGGACTTGACTTGATCGGCAACCGCTGCGAAATGTATGAGAGGCAGTGTAGAGGAGCAGGATGCGGCGCGATAGCATCCTTGGGCTCTTGGCGAACGGTGGTTTGCCACTTGATCTTGAGGCCGCTTCCATGCGTTGCATCTCCCGTGCACGTTTGCGTGATTGCTCATCGTCTCGCTTGCGCGATCCATGTCCACAGCGCAATGCGTCATCGCCATGCTTTCGGTATCTGTGGCAGCGTTGTGATACGTCATAAAATGCGATTATCGATCGCTCGATACACACGCGCTGTCCAAGTGCATACGGATGCGACAGACAGCCAAGATGCATCGAGTTGCCCTTGCATGCACTTGTGTCTGTAATAAACACCAGAAAGCGGTATTCGCCTGGTCATACCGGTTTACGGTGTGTCGTTTCCTACTACCGCTAAACGGTGTGTCGGCAAGATAAGCCGGGGGCAGGATGTGTCGCGTATATGAGCCCATGTGCGGAATGCTGATCGCCCGGATAATAATTTAATTATCCGGTGGTTTGCCGAAGAACGAAGTCGGTATCTTCTTCTCTGCCCAAAGAAACCAACGAGCGGACTAGATGGACGGGCGGTTCCACGCAGCGCAGGACGCGGTCGTCAAGGTGCTCGTCTTGGGCGACGCGGCCACGGGCAAGACCAGCATCATCAAGCGCTACGTGCACAACGTCTTCTCGGACCAGCACAAGACCACGATCGGCGTCGACTTTGCGCTCAAGCCCGTGACCGTCCAGAACACGACGCTGCGCGTCCAGCTCTGGGACATTGCCGGGCAGGAGCACTTCCGCGCCTTGAACCGCGTCTACTACAAGGACGCGCTCGGCGCGCTCGTTGTCTACGACATGTCGCGCCCCGATACGTTCGAGTCGGCGCTCAAGGTATACTACTTGCGCACCTTGTGCCATGGCTCATGGGCAATTCTCCTAGTGGAAGAAGGAGATTGATACCAAGGTAGCTGGCGGCACGCGGTCGATGGAGAGGCCTGCATGTATGTGGTGGCGTAGGTGGAGCTGCCCAACAAGAAGCCGTTGCCCGTGATCCTCTGCGGCAACAAGGTAGCCCATGCAGCAAGCGTGCATGATGCGAATGACATTGGTCTGGCTTGTCTCTAGTGCGATGTGGCGGGCGAGATTGACCGCGCCTTCTTGGATGGCTTTTGCGAGACGAATGGCTTTGCGGGCTGGTTTGAGACGTCGGCGAAGGAGAACATCAACATTGACGAGGCCAACAAGGCGCTCGTGGCGGCGATTCTGGCCCATCGCGACGTCTTTGAGAAGAAGCAAGAGCCGCGTCGCGACACGGTGCGTCCGACGGCCGAGACCTTCCACGCCCGCAACAACAACAACGAGAGCTCGTGGTCGTGCTGCAGCAGCTTGTGAGCGAGTCGCTAGGAGATGTGAATACGGCGATGAATTTTGACTTTATTTCTCTTTCGGTCTACGACTAATAAAAATGGCATGCAAATAGAAGGGAGAGCCCTAGTATACGTCCGACGAGAACGTGTTGGCCGAGCCGTTGCTGCCCGTGCTCGCTTGGAGGTGCACGCGGAGTGCATAGTTGGTTTGCTCGAGGCGCTTGATGTGCTCGGCCGCCTGCGTCGCAATTTGCTTGAGCACGTTGTTCTCTTGCGTCGCGTCTTCCTTTTGCTGGTTCTGGATCGTCACCGCGCGGCGCAAGAGCTTGTTCTCTGCTTGGATTTTTTCCGCTTCTTTCGCTTGTTCCGTGCAGACGTGGCGCAGACGCTCCCGCTCCATGCGCAGGTCGTTGAGCTCGTTCTCCTTGCTCATCATAATGTGTTCAAACTCCGATCTGTACATGCACGTGATGAGCATCAGGAGGTGGATGGAGAAGTATGAGCTTGGTACCTTAATCGGCTCATCTCGGCTTGCTTGGCCTGGTCGAGGAACTCGAACTGGCGCTGCGAGTACTTGGGCAGATCGTGCTCATGGGGCGGCTCCTGCTGGAAGCAGCGGCGCTTCATGGAGCGAGCGCTCTCGACCTCCATGTCGCCGAGGAAGGGCGTCTCCATCATGCGGGTCCGCTTCAGGGACATGGTCTCGCGGGGCGGAGCAATCGACGTCATCTCTTCTTCGTGGGCGCACCGAAGCTACAAGCGGAATGGAAGAGTATAAGCCAAAGGTCTGGTTTCCGCATAATCGCATCCGGATGCTCAAACACCTTGGGGAATACAAACGCCAAGGTATTTTCTGGACGGCTTTTACCGAAAAACGCTGGCTTTGCTACAAATATCAAGTCTACGAGAATGATGGTCATACCAATCCTCTCGAACCTGGTTGCACACGCCAGCACCGTTCGTCCTACCACCTGCTATCGGACCTGCCACAGCATGCATGGGATAGCATGGCAGCTGCAAGGGCCCACACGAAAATGAGTCCAAGCAGAAGTCGGTGATGTGGTGTTCTCAGGCTCCTCATTTTCCACTGACAGCTCGTAAAAATCCATCGAAAACGTTCTGGAACCGTCGAGAAACGCGTGTTTCTTCTTTTTAGCAGATAATATAGGACAATTCTGTCCACTCTGGATCGTTAATATCGAGTATATTGTGTTAACATCATACGAATCACTACTATTGTAGTCGCTACTAGTTTGTCGCGCAAGTGCAAGACGCTCTGCCGAGACGAGCGAGTTGTGTCGAGTCGGTTGTGTGGCGTGTTGGAGCCGCCCAACGAGAAAAGGGCGCAGCAAGGACCTTCGTGAGTACACAACATTGTCCATGGATCGTACTGACTTCAATGACTTGGCCCGACCGACCTGCTTATTTTCATCAACAAGGCCACCGGGCAAAGGCGCGGAAAGTTTCAAGCTGGAGTATCAACCTGACCTGTGACAATTTCGGGTGCTGGGTGCTCCTGTTGACTTTGCGATTGACAGAAACGGCGCCACAACAAGCTCTCAGGAGACGGAGCTTGCTTGAGTCTGAGTTCGAGGCGCTGTTTGAGGTGTACGTGGACTGTTATAGCCGCTCGGGGAGACTCGCATGCTATGACGACGACGCCGTCACAACGTGCATTGGCGCGGTGTTGCGCTCGACCACTAGTCATGCTCGAGTACGACGAAATGCTGCGACAGTCCTCCCTCTCAGCTCTCACGCTCGGGTCGAATAAGATCTTAGTGGTACGGGCACACGCATCCGAACAACAGCTTGGAGGTATCAACGGTGGAGTTTTATAATGCACGTGGCAGCAACAATTATTAGACCTGGACGTTGCTCGAGGTACGCTTGGCCTTGGGCGTCAGCTCCGCGGCGCGGCGCTGCATCGTGCGGTTGGGCGTGCGACCCGGCGTCGAGCTCAGGCCGAGCGCCGCGGGACTCTTGAAGCTCGGCGGCGTCGGCGCCATGGCTTCGGTCTTGAGCGTATCGAGCTCGTGCTGTTCGTCGTCGTCGACGTTCTTGGCCTCGGCGGCGCACTGGGCCTGGTCGGCGGCGTCGTGCCAGTCGACACGCATGACACCCCAGAAGAGGATGATGGCCTTGAGGAGCTCGCCGAGTGTGTCGGCCCACCAGAAACCGTCGAGGCCCCACCCGAGCGTGATCGGGAGGAGGTAGCTCAACGGGACGTAGACGCACCAGGACGCAATGTTGTTGGCGACCAAGTTGAGGTTGGCCATCGAGAGCGCGTTCATGCACGACGTGAGGAGGAAGCGCGAGAAGGCGACGAGGATACAAATGACAAAGACAACGATGACGTCCGAGCACATGTCGATGATGACCGGGTCGTTGCTCCAGACGCTAAAGAGCTCGCGGCGGAACGGCAGCACGACCAACAAGAGCACAAACGAGCAGCTCATGACGATCGTCGACCCAATGACGAGCACGCGCTTCGCACCTTCCGCGCTGCCTTGGCCAAGGTAGCGCGACATGCGAATCTGCGTCGACATGCTAAAGCCATTGACGCACGAGTTGACGACGCCAAAGAGGCCGTTGAGCACCGCTTGGGCGGCGGCAATGTTGGGCCCGAGGTAGCCCGAGAAGGCACCGGCAAGCGTGGCCGAGGCCCAGTCCACGACACTGGAAGCACCCATGGGAATTGCGAGCGCGAGGAAGACCTCGACGCGCTCCTTCTTGACGCAGTCCCGCGACCAGCCGCCCCAGTAGTTTTGGTGGTACTTTTGCCACACGATCGTGTAGAGCACAAAGAGCACGAGTTGGACGCACGTACTGGCGACGGTCGCGAGCGGCGACCCAATAAAGCCAAAGCCGCCAAAGCCGTCCCAGCCGTAAATGAAGAGCTGGTTGAAGAAGATGTTGAGGAGCATGGTAAAGCACGAGCAGATCGTCGCGGGCATGATCACGCCGAGCGTCGCAAAGTAGGTCGTGAGGCAGCCGTAAATGTACTGCGGAATGAGGCCGATGGCCATGATGCGCGCAAATTCCGAGCCGTACATGACGGTCTCCGGGTCGTCCATGGTCAACGCAATCATCTCGCCGACAAACATGTACCAAATCATGACGGGGATCGCGCCGAGCACCGCAAAGACGATCGACGTCTGGAGCCACGTGCCAACGAGCGAGTTGTTGCCGGCGCCGTACGCCTGGCTGCAAAGCGTCGAAATGGCTTGGATCGCAAACTGGATAAAGGCCGAGGGCACGCCCATCCACATGCCTGCGAGCGCGACACCAGCGAGCTGCTTGGTACCAATGTGGCCCTGGAACGCTGCGTCCGTGATCGTCATGACCTGGCGCACCATTTGCCGCAGCGAGAGCTGGAGCGCCATGCTCGTGAGCTCGCGGAGTTCTTGCTTGACTGGGATGATCCCACCATGGCCCACAGCCGGGTTGAGGAGCTTGGACTTCTCGGTCGACATGCTACTACTGGATTGTGATCCTCTTGGAAAGGACCGAGCAAAAGTGAGAATGGATGGTACCTCACACGGGACCAAGGAGGTGCGAGAGAAGTCTCCTTGCGCATCAACGCAGCAGAGTTGGACCAGCGTGCAAGCTTTGAAACCATCTGATGCGGTCTCCAACGACCCCATACATACGGTCTACGTTTGGACAAAACCCGCATACTCGTGATCCAGACAAGTAGCCCATCGCAGGCCAAAGTATCCCACGTAGCTACCCTTTTGGACAGGCGACGACATGTCTGAAACTTTAGACGGAGCACAACATTGCTCTATTGCATCTAGCGTGGGCGACGCCGCGTTTCAAGGCTCGAGGACCGTCGACGACGTGCCAAGTATGCGTGTTCTGTCGTAAGCTGCATTCGCGGGCGTTAAATATGTGACGCGACAGGTGGACGCGGCCATCATCGGCCTGGTTCGCACTGGGTTTGTATGGTGGTTTGTATGGCCCGAAAAAGCGGGACAGACCAGGCACCCAAAAACAATACTCTGGGTAAAGCGGCGCGTAATAGGCCGTGTCGCGGCGCCGAACCATCGCGGATTGGCTCGCGTGGGCTTGTCACTTTTATGGGTTGCGCCGCAGCCCAGATTCAGAGACGCCCTCTCTCAGCTGCAAGCTGACGTTGTTGACGCCACCGCTGCGTCGATGGCCGCCGAGCCGGCGCCACCACCCGAGTGCGCAACAAGGACGCGATACGCAGCACGCAGAGGCACGCGACTGCCGCCTTGATCAATCGAATGCCAAATGCGCAAAAGCGAGGCAAGGGGCATAGACGAGCCTAATATCGCAGGTACGCAATGACGCGGTGGGCCAAAGTGTGTTACGATTGCCTCGTCCACGCCGAGTGTGGTTTGATGCAGCGTGTGCAGCCGCTTCCGCCATTGTTTGCGCGCGTCCACGAATGTCGTGTCCTCGCAGCACGTACGCTCCGACGATCCAAATGACCCCCTTCCTGGATCACCATGTCTTCCGACTGAAAACCCGTCATGATGTCCATGCGCATACCATCTCGCCACAACTCGGAGGCAGCCATTTGGGGATGGCCGCCTCTTGGGATCTTTTGGCCACTCGTATGGTGATCATCTTGGGCGTGTCGCAGCGAACCTTGCATTTCACTGGCGAATCAGATGTGCCTCGTGGCGGCTCGTTTTTGTGAGCTGGTGACCAGCACCGGTGCTTTTGGGCGCCAATCGTCCTACCCTCAGCCGAGGGCGCGCAGCCGCGGCACATCTTTCGTGTCGGTACCATATCGCCCGTGCTCGTTTATCGCGCGCAATGACGAGGACCTGTTTCCGACCTTGAGCTACTCGGTGTCGGCTACTACTCGGACGCCTCGTGTCGTGTTGTGTTGGGAGGGATTTACCCTGGGAATCCTCGCTCGCGCCGGCAGCAGCTGAGCTGCTGCGCCTGTCGACGAGCACTTTTCATCTTGTCGGCTATGCGCACTGTGCTTGCGCTGCTCGCGACGGCGGTGGTCGCGCTGCCGTCGTTGGAAGACATCATCGCAGTACTTCCAGAGGCGCCGGCGTCGTATGCGCGACCTTGTGCCGACCGGGCGTACTGGCAGCCGCTCGTCGACGCCAACGCCGCCCTCGTGAACGCTACACGGACTCGCGCCACCGCGCAGCTTGCATCCGGTATGCCGCCGTGGAATGCGACCGCCTACGAGCTCTACTACAAGACGGGCGACCGCCTCGCTGGCCAAGACATGATGGGTCGTCGACACACCTACGTCAGCGACCTATTCCTCGCCGAGTGCTTGGACATGACCGGAGCGTTTCTGGCGGCGCTCGACACAAGCCTTGCATCGCTTGCGACGCAGCGCACGTGGGTCCTTGCAGCGCACGACCCCAAGCGGCTTGTCTACGACAACAAAGGTGTCTTTGTCGACTTGAACGCTGCCAGCGTCTCGTCGTTGCTTGCGACGATGCTTGCGCTCTTGCCCAACGAGCTATCGTCGGCGACGCGCGATGTTGTCTCGCGCCAGCTCCAAGTACGCACGCTGCAGCCCCTGCTCGACCGCTCGATCGGGTCGACAGCACCGTTTTGGTGGCAAGTAAGTGCGTCCAACTGGAACGCTGTGTGCTGGAACGGCATGGCCTCGGCGCTCCTTGCGTCGTTGCGCAGCAAGTCGGACCGCGCCAAGGTCCTTCTGGCGCTTGCAAAGCAGAGCCAGCACTACGTGGCCTCTTTTGGCCGTGACGGGTACGGCACGGAAGGCGTCGCGTACTTCAACTATGGATTTCAAGAGTTTGCCGAGCTCCGCGAGGTCGTGTGCGCGCAGACACGGGGTCTTCTCGACCTCTTTGCCCTTCCCAACGTCGATGCCATCAGCCACGCGCCCATGCTGTTTGAAATGCGGTCCCACCACGTGGCCGCGTTTGGTGACGCCAAGCTCGACGCGCAATTCCTTCCGCATTTGCTGCGCTACGTGCAGTGGACGTACGGCGAAAGCAGCGTGCCAACGTCGCCCCGCCGGTTCAATAGCAGTCTTCCCGGCTCGGCCATGGCCTTGTCGATGCCGCTCTCGAGCGCACAGACCTGCGCGAAGCGCATTTCACCCGTGGGCATGACGCCCGAGCCGCTTCGCCACATCTTTCCAGCCGCCCACGTCGCCGTCCTTCGCGGTGTGAGCGCGACGGACTTGGACGTGACGTTCAAAGTTGGCGGCAACGGCGGCCACAGCCACAACGACATCGGGTCGTTCGCGATCGTACTCAACGGCGCTACAGTGCTCGGCGATGTCGGCGGCCCCATGTACTACGACGCAAGTACGTTTGGCCCGAACCGGTACAAGAGCCCGCTCATGAACGCATACGGCCACCCGGTCCCCGTCGTGCAGGGCCAGCTCCAGCTCGAAGCGGTACACGTGCAAGCGATGCACAAGCTTACACTGCGCACGGATCTTCTCTCGGACGCGCAAGACGTCGTGTCGACGAACCTCGCAGCCGCCTACAACGTGTCGGCGCTCCAGAGCCTGAATCGATCGGTGGCTCTGGTGCGGTCGCCGCAAAGCGGCCACGTGCGCATCACAGACTCGGCCACGATGCGACCCGGCGCCACTGTCGACGTCGAGTCGGTCTTGACGACGGTTGGTGTCTGGACGCCAACGTCCAACACCTCCGGCGTCGTGACCATGCCGTCGGGCGTCCGCGTTACCGTCACCGTGTCGGCGACGGCTTCGTTTATCCTCTCGGCGACGGCGTTGTCGTCGTACGGTGTCTCGTGGACACGCATTGGGATTCGTGTCAATACGACGTCGGCGTCGGCGACCATAACGACGCGAATTGCGCCGCTGCATCCTGCTTGCTAACCCAACAACTCGTACTCTTGCTCGAGATAAGCGTAAATTTAGTAGTTGCTGACAGTGCCCAGCGAAAGCCGTGCGAGGCGCTATGCTACAGAGCCCGTAGCACGCGTTTGCGAGCGAGAGCACGTCGTTGGCGCTCCAGCGTCGTCCGAGAAACCAACTGGTAGCAATGGTACGTCATGCCGCCACAATATGCAAGCCTACCGTACACTGTCCTAATGGATCACTAGGCGGCGCGCGCAGATCGACAAGCGAAGTGTCCAAAGACAGAGCGTCCTTCGAGCCACCAATTCGCGCGCGCAATGTGTCTTGTTGAAGCAACGGATAGGAAGCGAAGGTCCGAGGTCTGTCACATGTGCCGCGACAGAAGGCGTGTGGCGTCGATGATGCTACATTATCGATGATCCTACGCATATCGCGGCATCTCCGAGGTAGCGCGCGAAGTCGGGCGACGACGCATCGCGGTCCGACACCACGAGCTCGTGGCAAAACGAGCCGTTGATGTGGACGAATTTAGGCGTAGGACAGCACCAACGACCACGCATTCGCTTTGAAGCAATCAAGGAACGCTTCTTCCCTTCGAAGAACACACTGAGATATTCATTGTGTGGCTCAAAAGTATTTACATCCTTTGCGGACATGATTGCAGCTCGCGTGCATCTCCATGAACATCATCTGGGACAGCGTGTGTCACTGCGGCCTTACGTTGCCTGCACTACTCTATGCGGCTCTGGGAACGAGTCTCTCAGAACGTCTCGGAGGGGCCACGAGCGCCTTGTAGCGCACACGAGCGTCTTTTTCAAGTGGACGTCGACATGGCGCCGTGGACGCTATCATGCAGCAGCAGGAGCAGCAAGCGCCGCTGCCGTTGACGCCACTTGGTCGATTTCCGCAGCCGCACCAATCGTAATCATATTTGTATCTTGTTGTTTGTATCGAGATCCTGTCCACCAACACTCTTGAAAACGGCAAATTTGTCGTGGGGATGGGCAACCCTGCCGCCACGATATCACTTGGTGTTTGTATACCATACAACGCCAAATAGTACGAGTGCGTAATTAGGGTTCGGGCTCTAATCGATCGACAGTAAATCGATAGCTCATTTTCAAACATGCCTCCGATCATGCGCCTCGACTCGGACCCGCCGATGTTGGTCGCGCCGCCCGTGCAGCGCAACCATATTCGCCCGCTGCTTTGGAAGAACTTTTTGCTCAAGAAGAAGCACCCGGTCAAGTGGGCACTCGAGATCCTCGTGCCCGTGGTCTTTATCATCCTCCTTGGCGCGCTCAAGGTGCTCTTGAAAGACGTCAAAGTCCCGTCCGGGTGGTCGGACGATACAACGACCGTCGACAAGTACACCGGGTCCGGCTACAACCTCTACGCGAGCCGCGGACCGCGCTACTTTACGACCGAGACGACGTTCTCGGGCCTGCTATGGAGCCTCTCGGTCAAGGCGTACACCGAGTCGGCGTCAATGGCCGACTTTACGGCAGCCCAAAATCTCTCGTGCGCAGCGTTCCTGCTCCAGGGCAAAGTCAACTTGGACTCAGCGTCGCCGAATGCGATTCCGTCGGCGTGCAGTGGGCGCATTGTGCCCTACAAGATCGCGGTGGTTCCCGACACGGCGTACACGCGCAACTACTTTGCGAAAACGGTCGCCGCCTGGTACCCCACGATTGCTGTCTCCAACACTACGACGCTGCCGTCGTTTGCCGACTCCGTGCATTTTTTCGCCGACGCCGCCGCGCTCGAAGCGCATGTCACCGGTATGACCTCTCCATGGATCGTATGATTGGAGCTGACATGCCTTGGAATAGATGATTTGTATGGCAAGGATCTGGCGCACCCGCGCATTCACTCGGCGATCGTCTTCAAGTCGAGTGTCCCCGAGGCTCAGATCGGGTCGGCTGTCTCGCTCGACTATGCGATTCGCATGAACTCGACCATGGACGACGACGGGAACCCGGGCGACATTCCGCGCACCAATGTCGCCAAGACAAACGCGCTTCAAAAGTCGATCGAAACCGAAGACTACCAACGCTACGCGACGCGGGGCTTTCTCACGCTGCAGACGCTCGTGACGCGCTTTGTGTTGTGCCAGCCGACGTACGTAAATGGCGCGCCGGGCAACTGCTCCAACGCCAAGGCGACCGCGGTGGCGTCGTCGGGCCTCGACGCGCGGCTGTTTGGCCAAGTGCAAAACGACACGCTCTTGCAGCAGATCAACCTGCTTCTCGGTCGGGCCTCGCTGCCAAGCGTCGACTGGAACGCGGTGCCGACGACGGCCAAGCAGGCGCTGTTGACGCCACTGCGTCAGGCGCCGCAGCCGTACTTTGGCCAAGCTGTGTACCCGTTCCCGATCCAGGGCTACACGTCGTCGCCCTTCTACACGAGCGTCTCGTCGTTCTTTGCCATCATATTTATCATCTCGTACCTCTTCTCGGTCTCGTCGATCCTTGTCGCGCTCATTACCGAGAAGGAGAACAAGTCGCGCGAGCTCATGAAGATCCTTGGCGTCCACGACCGCGCGATCATTTGGTCGTGGTACATAACGTATGGCGCCATCTTTGTCGTGGCCGCGATTCTCCAAGCCACCGCGAGCAAAGCCAACCTCTTCTCCAACTGCAACGTCGTGCTCGTCTTCATCTTCTTCCTCCTCTTTGGCTGGAGCGTCCTCGCGTACAGCTTTATGGTGTCGTCGGTCTTCTCCAAGTCGCGCATTGGCACGTACGTCGGCATCATCCGCTTCTTCATCATGTACCTCATCACGTCCGGCTTCTCGGCGACGACTGCCGAGTCGACCAAGAACGCCATGTGCATCTTTGCGCCCGTGGCCATGGCGTTTGGGGTCCAGACCATGGCAAACGCCGAGTCCAACTCGCTCGGGATCACGTTCGGCAATATCAACGAGCCGTACGACAACTTTCGCTTCATCACGAGTCTGTACTACATGGCGTTCGACATTGTGCTCTACACGCTTCTCGGCTTGTACTTTGAGAAGGTCGTGCCCAAGGACTATGGCATCACGGAGAAGTGGTACTTCTTCCTCTCGCCGTCGTACTGGCGCAACCGCCGCGCCACGCGCCTCGTCACGAGCGTCAACCTCGACGACGCCGACTACATCGAAGGCGCGGCCCACGACGCCATCGAGCCCGTGGGGATGGAGCTCAAGGCGCAAGAGGCGAGTGGCGAAGCACTCCAGATCCGCCAGCTCCGGCGCGAGTTCAAGGTGCCGGGTGGCATCAAGGTCGCTGTGAAGGGTCTCGACCTCACCATGTACAAGAACCAGATCACGTGCCTCCTGGGGCACAACGGTGCGGGCAAGACGACGCTCATCTCGATGCTTACCGGTATGATTCCGGCGTCGGGCGGTGACGCGACCTTCAACGGCCTCTCGCTGCGCAACGACCTCTCGGAGCTGCGCCAGTCGCTGGGCATGTGTCCGCAGCACGACGTGCTCTACGCCGAGCTGACGGTCGAGGAGCACCTGATCTTTTACGGTCGCATCAAGGGCTTCTCGGGCAAAGCACTGAATGAAGAAGTCGCCGACAAGATTGCTGAAGTCGGCTTGACGGAGAAGCGCCATGTGGCGTCGAGCGAGCTCTCCGGCGGCATGAAGCGCAAGCTGTCGCTGGCGATCGCGCTTCTCGGGGACAGCAAGATTGTCTTCTTGGACGAACCCACGTCGGGCATGGACCCGTACTCGCGCCGGTCGAGCTGGGAGATCATCATGAACAACCGCATGAACCGCATCGTGGTGCTGACGACCCACTTTATGGACGAAGCCGATATCCTCGGCGACCGGATTGCCATCATGGCCGAAGGGCAGCTGCGCTGCGTCGGCTCGTCGCTCTTTCTCAAGAACCGGTACGGCGCCGGCTACAACTTTGCGCTCGTTCGCACCGAGACGTGCGACACAACGGCGCTGATCGCGTTTGTCCAGTCGCACATCCCGGTCGCCAAGGTGCTCTCAAACGTCGGGACAGAGATGTCGTTCCAGCTGCCGCTGGATCACGCGCCGTCGTTTGCAGCCATGTTTGCGGATTTGGAAGCGCAGAGCAGCGACCTCGGTGTCCTCTCGTACGGTATCTCGGTCACGACGCTGGAAGAGGTCTTTATCAAGGTAGCGGAGATCGGCGACGAGCACCAGCAGCACACGCTCCAGCCCCGCAACGACGCGAGCCCGCTCCTCTCGCCCGCCGGCTACAAGATCAACACGGCCGAGGCGCCGCCGAGCCGGCTTCGCATGTTTGGCCGTCACTTTGTCGCACTCTTCAAGAAGCGCTTCCGCACGGCCAAGCGCGACAAGAAGATTGTGGTGTTTGGTGCGGTGCTGCCCGTCATCTTTGTCGTGCTTGGCATGAGCATTCTCAAGTTCAGCTCGCTCTCCAAGAACGACGACCCGCTCGGTATGAACCTGCAGAGCTACGGCAGCACGAAGCCGGTGCCCGTGACGTGCCAAGGTGACGCAGCGTGGTGCGCGGCGTTCCCAGCTGCGTACGCGGCTGGTAAGGTCTCGCTTCTCTCGGTGCCGACGCCTGCGTATCCGACGAGCAACCCGACGGTATTTGGCATTACGTACACGGACCCAGCGATCGCAGCCAACGACACGACTGGCATCTGCCTCGCCACCGGCTACGAAGCCTACCAGCGCGGCTACGGTGACAAGCCGGTGCTCGATCAACTCGGCGGCTACGTGCTCCAGGCGTCGTCGGTCGACAACACGTACGGCTACAACGTGCTCATCAACACGACGGCTGTGCACGCGGCGCCCAACTACAAGGCGGCGATTGACGAGACGCTGTACCAACTCTTTACGCAGCAGCCCGGCATCACGCTCAAGGTGACGAGCCACCCACTGCCGCTGACCGCCATGTCCAAGACGCTGTTCACGACGTTCATGTCGTTCGCGACGTCGATCTTTGTCGTGCTCGCGTTCGCCTTCTTCACGGCGTCGATCGTCCCGTACCTTGTCAACGAGAAGCACCACTCGCACAACTCCAAGCACCAGCAGCTCGTGTCGGGCGTGAGTCTCCCGGCGTTCTGGCTCGCCAACTTTGCGTGGGACGTCCTTCTCTTCCTGGTGCCGTGCGTCTTTGGTCTGCTCGCAATCTACCTCTTTGACATTACGCCGTTTACTGGCAACGAGTGCTTTGGGTGCGCGGCCAACCCGTTCGGTGCGGTGATTGCTCTCTTCGTGCTTCTCGGTCCGGCGCTCTGCTCGTTCTGCTACTGCCTCTCGTACCTCTTTTCGGATCCGGCGTCGTCCCAGACGTACACGATCATGACCAACATCGCTTTCGGCACGGTGCTCATCACGGTCTCGACTGTCTTGGACATCGTCGAGTCGACCAAGACTGCCAACAAAACACTCAAGTTTTTCTGGCGCCTCTCGCCGCTCTACTGCATCGGTGGTGGCCTCAACGCGCTCAGTAGCTACACGATCGAGTCAACAGTCGGCACCAAGGCACCCAACACGTCGGCCTTCAGCACTGACGTCGCCGGCTACGAGATCATGTACCTCGCCATCGAAGCTGTGCTCTTCCCGATCCTCGCGATCGGCATCGACTATGCGCTCAGCTTCCCCAAGATCAAGGCCAAGCTCTCCAAGGACCCGGTCATCGTCGACGCACCAGTGGACATTGACGTCGATGTCCAAGCCGAGGCGGATCGCGTCAACAGCGGTCGCGCCGACAACGACGCTGTCGTCATGCGCAAACTGCGCAAGGTCTACAAGGGCGGCAAGGTCGGTGTGTCCAACATTGCGCTCGCTCTGCCCAAGGGCGAGTGCTTTGGGTACCTCGGTATCAACGGCGCCGGCAAGACGACGACAATGAAGATGATGACGGGCGACGTGCTCCCAACATCGGGCACGGCGACACTCGGCGGCTTTGACATTCTGTCGCAGCAGATCGAGGTGCGCCGGCTCATGGGCTACTGCCCGCAGTTTGACGCGCTCATGGATCTCCTCACGGTCCGCGAGCATTTGGAGCTCTTTGCGGCGATCAAGGGCGTGCCGTCCGGCCGCATCAACGATACCGTCGCTGAGAAGATGACGCAAATGAACCTCAACGACTTTGAGCACAAGCTCGCGGGCACGTTGAGCGGTGGCAACAAGCGCAAGCTCTCGGTCGCGATCGCCATGATTGGTGCGCCGCCCATCATCTTCCTCGACGAACCGTCGACCGGTATGGACCCGGTCTCGCGCCGCTTCATGTGGGACGTGATCGCCGACATCTCGACGCGCTCGAAAGAGTCGACGATTCTCTTGACGACCCACTCGATGGAAGAGTGCGAAGCGTTGTGCACGCGTGTCGGTATCATGGTCGGTGGCCGCCTCCGCTGCCTCGGCAGCATCCAGCACCTCAAGCACCGGTTCGGCGACGGCCTCATGATGCACATCAAGCTCGCGCACGTCCCGGGCGATGCGATCCTGGACTTTGTCGAGCGCGAGTTTGGCGCGACGCCGACACTGAGCCTCGAAGACGCGCAGGAAGCGTGCCACCGCCTCGGCAAGCCGCAGCGCAGCAGCTGCATCGCGATGGACCACGCGACAGGGTACACACTCATGGAGTCAATCGCGAAGAACCAGTACATCCGCGCCCGCGACTTTTGCACGTGGTGGCTCACGGAAGACCGGTTCGAGGCGTTCAACGCCTTCTTGGCGACCGCGATGGGGGCTGGTCATGCGCAGCTGCTCGAGCGCCAGAACGACGTCGCGCGCTTCAAGCTCGTGAGCCCGACCAAGTTGCTCCTCTCATCCGTCTTTTCGATGCTCGAGGGCTGCAAGACCGCGTACCACGTTGAAGAGTATACGGTGGCGCAAACGACCTTGGAGCAAATCTTCAACAACTTTGCGAGCCAGCAGACGCAAGAGAAGGGCGTCGCGCGCGGCATGGTCGTCCCGACGTCCGAGGTGCACGAAGATTACGTCGCCGTCCAGTAACTGGCCCATTTTATATTTCTTTATAACACATACCTAATTGCTTGCTTACACCAATCTATGTTTCGTTGATACGAAACGGCTGTGACGGACCTGACGTTGACGGTTACATTCAGAGCTGGAACTGTCCATTTCTGGACAGTTTTCGGGTTGACGCATACCAAACGACTAGCTTGCCCCAAGCGACGCGCTGCAAGGGCGGATTTATTCCGGTAGCAACCGCCGATGGCCCACAAAGGGGCTACCCATGTGCGACCACAACCCACGCCAAGGCAAAACCGCGACCCGCGACGAAGAGGAGCCGCCCAACCTGAGTAATGTCGATATTCATGTCGGTATTTTCGGTTCTTTTCATTTTTGATTTGCATGTTTTAAGGTTGACCCTCCTTTTACATGGCATTCGATCGACTTTAGCGTCCGGTCTAGACAACCCATCGACGGCGAACCAGTCAATCGCGAACGGACCGTTGGGCTTGCTACTGGGCTTTAGAGCCCAAGGGTCGCAACACGGTGCAACGACCTCGTGGTATAGCCGTTTTGATCGGCCATGCACTGACCCAGAGATCCGTCGAGCTATGCGTGCGCGAAAACCACTCCGACATTTCCGAGAACGAGAGAAATGACAAAATTCATTTGTGAATTTTCACCTTTTCGTGTTTGTTGGAATCCAGAGGTCATCAACTCAACTATGTACGCTTGGTTTGCATCACTCGTGTAGACCGAAGTCCAACTTGATATGTTTATGGTTAATTTGCTCTCGATGTCGGGCACCTACTCGCCGTCGTCGCTTTCGGTGACCTCCTGCAAGATGTCCTCGGTAACCTCCTGCAAGATGTCGGCCACTCGTCGCGACCGCGCCAGTGTCTTGTCGTAGTCGCGCCGGCGTCGCAAGTGGCTGCGGAGAACGTCCACTGGGACTTGGCCCGGCTGGCGCACCTTGGTCACGACGTTCACCACGATTTGGTCGTCGTCGTACTCGTCGTCGTACTCGTCGTCATCACCCCAGAGCATGTCGTCGTCGCGCGTCATTGTGCGTTCGTGGACCCGCAACTGCAGCGGGTGACCAGCGACAATCGGGCCAATCTTGTCGCACGCCTGAATGTCGTTGACGCGAAACTCGTCGCGGATTGGGTCGTGCAAAAACTCGGCAAAGTCAATCGAGAGCTCGCAGCACGCCGGTACCTCAATGTGGAGCAACGCATAGTCGGTGAGTTGCTGGGTCGCGTCGTGGTCGGCGGCCGCCGTCGCCTCCAAGTAGGCGCGCGCGAGGTGCGCGACGAGCGCGTGCTCCGTCGGCAGCCGCTCGTGGACCGCCTCGATCACGTCACAAAACGTCGTTCGGACGGCGTCGGCAGTGCGCACGACCGCAGCGATCCACTTGGTTTGAATTGCGACGAGGTCCGCGCGGTCGTAGGTCGCAAAAAACGCAAACGTCGCCACGACTTGGCTCACGACGGGACTGCGCTCGTTGTCGGTCGCCGGGTCTTGCAGTAACATGTGAAAGTCAAACATGGGCGGCGCGAAATCGTCGGGCCGGAGCTCGTCCGCGATGCGCAAGAGCGCCGACGCACACGCGCGCTGAACGTCGGCGGTGGCGAGTGCCGGCCACGCACCAAGAAATGCGGTCATTGGCACGGCGAGCGCGAGGCGCCACCCCGCGATAAGCCGGTTCAGGACGTCGGTGAACCGTCCGGCGGCCGCCGCGACGGCCAGAAGACTCGTTGCGAGCTCTTGGTTGAAATCGCGGTCGTCGTCGTAGTCGCCAAACTCGCCGGCCATGTAGTCGTCGACAACGCGGTGCAGATACGTCGTGTCGACGGTTTGGTGCAGGCGCAGTGCCGCTGCGAGACCCGGCGACATGTCGGGCACTGGCACAAAGACGCCATTCTGGTCGAGGTCGTTCAACGTCGGGACCGGTCCGAGGAAGGAGCCAATCTTGGTCACGACGCCGTCCGGGAGGCGGTTGTACAGCCAGCGCTGCGAGAGATGGCGCGCTGGCTCCACCAAGTACATGTGCAACAACAAGTTGTACTGAAACACGATGCAGGGCAGCGTGGCGTCGTCGTAGAGCTTGTCGGACGCGACAAGGTCGTCGACGAGCGTCGAGAGGCGCGACCACATGGCTACGATCCACTCGACCGCAAACGGCTGCTCGATGGTCGCGCAGAGCGGCGACTCGGCCGCGCCGGCCAAGCTCGCGACGAGACCGTGGCAGAGCCCGACGCCGCGCAGCGACTTGGACCAGCGGTCCAGCAGCGCATTCATTGGCGCAAACAGCGGCTCCCAGCCAAACCCTTGCACGAGCTTGGCGATGCACGGCGAAAGTTCAAGGAACGTGCGCTCCGCCGTGCCGACGCGCAAGACCGCGCCGAGAAGCCGCGAGGCGGTGCCAAGCCGGCGCAGCGCAATGAGCGCGTCACAGTACGTGTGCAGGCTGTGCGCAAACTCGGGCTCGTCGATCTCCGACACTTTGCCAAAGCGCGGCACCAGCGTTTCGACGAGCGCAGCGATTGACGGCTGCCCGAGGAGCGCGTCACTCGACGGCTTGCGCGTGGCCGCCATCGCATTGACAAGCATGCTCACGGCGGTCGAGAGCTTCGCAACGAGGGCGCGGGCCGCCTTGGGCCAAAACACGAGCGAGTACTGGGGCCCCGAGAAACCAATTTTGCGCGGGTCGGCCTTCTTGTCAAAGAGGTACGCTTGGACAGACACGTTGGTGAGGTTGTCGGCGATTACATCCGGTAGCTCCCGCAGCGCCTGGACGCGGAGAAGCTCGGGCGAGTAGCCCGTGCCGCCAACGCCAAAGAGATCAAAGTTCTCCTTGTGCTCGGCGATCACGACGTCGTAGGCGTTGGACGCTAGGAGTGCCCGCGCAAAGTCGAGATCGACCGGCGCCAGCTTGTCCCGGGCCAGCGTTGGGTTGGGCGACGCGAGCCGGATACCGCCGACGCTAAACACGGGGTGGCGCACACGCGAGGCCACCGTGAGCTTGGCGACCGCGTCGTCAAAGTACGTTGACGGCGACTCGTCGACGAGGTGGTAGACCAGAATCGCGCGCTGGCCGTACGTGATCGGGTCGATCGAGATCGTCGTCGACGGCGACAGCACGAGGCACTGCAGTCGCGTGAGAAACCGCTTCAGCTCCCACGCGCGCGTGAGGCCGCCACCACTCGTGAGCGTCACCTCGCCGCCCGTGTACATGGACGAGAGATGGAGGCAGACCGTCCCGACGCTCCGGGCCGGGCGCGTCGCTGGCACCAAGCTCGACGCCGAGCCCTTGAAATCGAGCACAAAGTGCGACAGCTGCAGCGAAAACGCGCCTTCCGACAAGAAGGCGTCCGTAATGTGCTGGCGCACGACCGTGTCCATGGCCTCGCGCCAGTCGTCGCTCTCGATCGTGAGGTGCGCCGCCGGTACGATCGCGACGCCGTGCGACGACTTGTACGCGTCCATAACGTGGTGCGCCTGGGGCTTGCAGAGCGGCCAGCCGAGCCACTCGTCCATCGTGTCGACGTGTAAGAGCGGCTCGATGGGATGCGGGATCTCAAACATGGCCCATGGCGCCGGCGAGTGCGTCGCGGAGCGACGGAGAAGCGCGACGGCCTCCTCGAACGGCTCCTTGCCCGTGGGCCCGCGGCCCCGTCGGGTCTTGGCCGGCGGCTTGCCCCGCTGCTGCTGCTTTCGTTGCCCGTTCGTCATCGCAATCTTGGTCGGCAGGGATGGGCAGACGATTTCGGGCTCTTGTGATTGGTCGTTTCAATGGCGTTGCTGGTGGCTACGCAAAGTGTTTTTAACATGATAAACACAATGTATAAAACACTTGGTGACAATGTACGTGGCAGGCGCCCAGCATAATGATCCCTGTCGTCCCATTTCCAGCGTTGAGATTTTCACGGAACTTGCTTTGGCAGTTTGGACCATCACGTCACATCAATACCGCTTGGTAAGATGAACACACCTCCCACTGGTCGCAACCAAGGTGTTTTCTACTGCATGCCAACAACGACGCTGTTTTATACAATGCCAGTGTTGAACTGCCATCACCATGGCGGGCCACGCGAGCCAAGGCGGCGTCGCCGCTGGCCAGTAAGCCCGTGGACAGCGCGAGCTACGAGCGCATGCTCAACCGACTGCACGCGATGAAGCAGCTTTTGCCGTTCATGTCGGTGGAGCTGCCCACGTATCATGCGCCGCTGCTGCGCGTCAAGACAATGTACGAGTACCTTGCGTGGCCGCTGGGCCAGCACCAAGCGCAGCAAGTCTTGGCCAGCTACAAGGAAGCAGAGGGCCTCGCGATTCGACTAGTAGCGTTAGTTCTTTACATAAACCATCTTGTCATCAGACATTGCCGGCGAGAGACATTGGACTTGCATCTCCAAGTGGCTTCGTCGGTCGCACTACATGATGTAGCCTGGCCGAAGGTCAAGCGGAATACGTGGATTTGGTTAAAAGGGAGGGACGCATTGGGTCCGGTCCGAGTTACAACGGTGCCACGCGCGACGTAG